>NC_056498.1:21669129-21672683 GCF_014905685.2 Nematolebias whitei
ATATATATATATATATAATACGAAAATAAACTAACTACTTGAACTACTATTCCTACTTTGCAGTTTTTCACTTATCGCGGGGCTTCAGGGTACAGATCCCCTGCGATATGAGGGACTACTGTAGATCAAATTACAACAATGTGATTCCTTCATAAACACCTTTGTACAATTATATTTTTCTTTTTTTTTTAGTTTATGCAACTTTTTGTGTGTGTGTGTGTGTGTGTGTAATTTTAAACCTTCCTTTGAATAAAACAATTCAATACAAAGTAAAGCAAAATTCAACACAGAACATGAACTTCAGCTTTGTGGTTGAACATGTGTTTTCTGCTCTCACAAAACATTTATTTTTGACTCATGATAACTGAGTTAAGTCTTTGAGCCCATCTCTTCCCCACATTAAAGAAGATTACACTAAACGGATTCAACAGTGCTTGATAATGTGATGCCATGTGTTTCCTGACCAAACATCAGCGTGTGACAACTCGGGAACAATAATGCCTTGGTAGGTCATGAGATAATCAGCTGAAACAAATCTATTTGACACTTTATCTCAGTTAATCGATTGGTTAGGTTAAGGCGTGACAGTAGCATGTGAGGTCAGGGTGTACATGGTCAAGTAGCAACAACACAGTGTGATAAACCGTGTTTGTTTTGGCTTTCACGGACCGCAAGACTAAAGGAAAAGACACACAGTCACATCAGGACATAGTGCGAAAAAAATTCAGCTCCTGTCAGACAGTAACGAGTCCAGAATGTGTGTCCTTCACTGTAGACTTTAAGTGTCATATATTACTTTCTGATATCACAAAATAACTGTAAATCTATGTGGACACGGTCATCTGGTGTCTGTGTCTGAACAAAGTTTGTCCAGCATGTGGCAAATTTTGCAAGAACTGATTAAAATGACTAAAGTAGGACTGATCCTGTTGTAAATGTAAAAGGATCAGGCCTTCATTACTGCATTAATATAACTTGTGTGACTTCAAAGTTTATTAGTGGTTTCCCGTTGCACCAGTACAAACAGATAGTTTACATATTTTGAAGCAAGTTTCTGTAAAAGGATCATCAATAATAAGTATCTTACCTGTTGACAGTTTACAGAGCGACCTATCACTCTGTAAATCAATTCAGTTTGGAGACGGAGAATTTGGTTCTGACAGGATTGATGGGGTGTTCTCAGTGAGGCCAAGACCAAAGTAGTTTGCTGCCTTTTAAAAAGAACCCTCCATTCTCTAAAACGTCACAAAGATTAATTCAAATTTCATTAAAAAAAAACAACATTGTTTTACCAGTTTTTATTTATACAATTATTGTCCCCACAAACCAATAAACTTGAGAAAGGATAAAAGTTCTTCCGTGAAGAATATATCCACAGCTATCAAGGTAAGAAAAGACGTAGCTTAGCGAGCTAACCGTTAGCTACAACATATGAAGTGCATAAACATCGTAATAAAGCCTAATTTAGTGTGCTAAATTATTTGGAATATTTGAGACAGACGTGGTATAAACTTTTAAATGATATTTTAACATTCTGATATGTGTTTGCCATTACAATTTGTGAAAGAAAACGTACTAGATGTTAGTTATGAGATGTTATGATGCTTGATGTTCAAATTGTGCTTTACTTCTGCATAACTATAGGTCAAATATTGTCGAGGGACAGGTAGTTGTCAGAGCTAGATGCTTCAGGTCCATGAAGAAAAATGAGGACCCACAAACTGCAGGTTTGTCACAGTCAGAGAGCCGGTTGGCTCGTGTTCATTAGAGTTCTTGTTCATTTCTGACAGATGAAGAACTTTGACGTACGATGGACAACATATGTACTGAGAGCTTACAGTAACATCTTCCTGTTCACTGGTTACTGTTTGTCTGTGGAAGCAGCATAGTCTGTTTTGTTCTGCTGATGTTTCAGCTCATCTTCAAACTACAATCTATTACTTGTTTAAAGCTAAAAATGTTATAACAAGTATCATATGTATGTGCTATAAACAGTTATATGTTTTAGATCTCACTGAGTGACAGCAGAAGAAAAACGACATCAGCTGGAGTCCCAACCACTTATCCCTCTTGTCCTAGATGGTCTCAACTTTGGAGCTGGTATCCAGATGTGGTCCTGTGCCACAGGGCTCACAGATGTCTTACCAGTGCCCACCTGAGAAGTCCTGCGTAGCATCATTCTGCACCACATGGCTCCACACTTCCCTGCTCTTCCTCCGATGCTGCAGTCTTCCCAACGTGTTTTGTGTCCACACTTCACATCTTCAGTCTCTGCAAGTGTCACTGGAAACGTCTTCTCAGAGGCCAGAACCAGGGAGCAGTCCAGATGTTCTGCAGGGGTACAGCTTCTACAACCAAGGCTTACTGCGAGCCGTTTTCATCTTGCTTGCAAAAGAAGTGTGGAGGAGGAGTCTGCTGACATGTTTTACTTCAACACCTTCATCCATGTGTTTATATCAACGCAGTAAGAATCATAAAATGTACAAATCACCCTTTTGTTCCTTCATATTTTTAATATTCAGTCTCAAGCTGTGAATCACTGTAAATACTGTAAATAGTTGTAACTCGTGAAAAATACATAAATGTGTCAATTTCTTTAAAATGAAATAGCATAATTTGGGAAAAATATCTATAATCCACTATCAATTTATAGTGTGCAGTTATAAAATGTTAAATAGTTAAGGTTTTTTTGTTTTTACTAGATATTGTAAATTACACTTTTTTTCTTTTCATTACAACTTAATCAATCCACAAATTAAATAAAAAAACAGTAAAGTATGCTGCTCAAGTGTGGTTTAATTGAAGAATGTTTAAAATAATTCAAAACCTTTAAATAACTAATTACATAACACTAGAACAATATGTAACAAGCTTGGGTATGGATGTTATTTTTATTTTATAAACTTACTGCAACAACATCTTAGGACTTTCATCCAAGGACATAATTTATACACAAAAAAGACACTTGGGTTTGTCTACAAGTAGCAAGAGACTGTTCCAAGATACAATATACATTTTATTAACACTAAGTTAAAAACCTATTCTAATGGCGGCAATAATGATTCTTAAAATAAATATTCAGCCAAGGCCGAGGCTTTCCAGTGTTCAGTCAACTAAAAGACAAAAGGATGGTTCAAGGTAACATGAGCAGAAATTCACTCACAAGCTGTGATGCACGAGACACGAGTGGAACGAAACCAACACAAGACTGGACTGCACCTTCAACCTGGAATATAAATATGAAATTAAGTAAACAAAAAAAAATATGAATAATATTTAAGAACTGAAAAACAAACAAACAAACATGGGCCTCACATTCACATATAAAAATAGTTGAAAATGGCTCCAGCCTTTAGTTCAGCCAATTTTCTCTCAGGTAAGACACTGCCTAATCATGGTGACTCAAGCAGGAGTGAACAGAATGAAGACAGCTGGGAGTGCATCTGTAAAACCACAAAATAAAATAAGATTAGCAAGATCGGTTCAATTATTGAGCTTATTGACATTATTATTATTATTATTGTTGACATTATTTCCGTGAAGATCAATACATT
>NC_056498.1:21672783-21674076 GCF_014905685.2 Nematolebias whitei
AATGTATTGATCTTCACGGAAATAATGTCAACAATAATAATAATAATGTCAATAAGCTCAATAATTGAAACGATCTTGCTAATCTTATTTTATTTAGTGGTTTTACAGGTGAACTCCCAGCTGTCCTCATTCTGTTCAGTCCTGTGTTGGTGGACTCTCCCTCCTGCTTGAGTCACCATGATTAGGCAGTGTCTTACCTGAGAGAAAATTGGCTGGCTGAGCTAAAGGCTGGAGCCATTTTCAACTATTTTTATATGTGAATATGAGGCCCATGTTTGATTGTTTTGTAATTCTTAAATATTATTCATATTTATTTTTGTTTACTTAATTTTATATTTATATTCCAGGTTGAAGGTGCAGTCCAGTCTCGTGTTGGTTCTGCTCCACTCATGTCTCGTGCATCACACAACAAAAAAAACTTAACTATTTAACATTTTATAACTGTACACTATAAATTGATAGTGGATTATAGATATTTTTCCCAAATTATGCTATTTCATTTTAAAGAAATTGACACATTTATGTATTTTTCACGAGTAACAACTATTTACAGTATTTACAGTGATTCACAGCTTGAGACTGAATATTAAAAATATGAAGGAACAAAAGGGTGATTTGTACATTTTATGATTCTTACTGCGTTGATATAAACACATGGATGAAGGTGTTGAAGTAAAACATGTCAGCAGACTCCTCCTCCACACTTCTTCTGCAAGCAAGATGAAAACGGCTCACAGTAAGCCTTGGTTGTAGAAGCTGTACCCCTGCAGAACATCTGGACTGCTCCCTGGTTCTGGCCTCTGAGAAGACGTTTCCAGTGACACTTGCAGAGACTGAAGATGTGAAGTGTGGACACAAAACACGTTGGGAAGACTGCAGCATCGGAGGAAGAGCAGGGAAGTGTGGAGCCATGTGGTGCAGAATGATGCTACGCAGGACTTCTCAGGTGGGCACTGGTAAGACATCTGTGAGCCCTGTGGCACAGGACCACATCTGGATACCAGCTCCAAAGTTTAGAGACCATCTAGGACAAGAGGGATAAGTGGCTGGGACTCCAGCTGATGTCGTTTTTCTCCTGCTGTCACTCAGTGAGATCTAAAACATATAACTGTTTTTAGCACATACATATAATACTTGTTATAACATTTTTAGCTTTAAACAAGTAATAGATTGTAGTTTGAAGATGAGCTGAAACATCAGCAGAACAAAACAGACTATGCTGCTTCCACAGACAAACAGTAACCAGTGAGCAGGAAGATGTTACTGTAAGCTCTCGGTACAGAAGTTGTCCAT
>NC_056498.1:21674176-21674529 GCF_014905685.2 Nematolebias whitei
TCACATAGGGGGTAAGGTCAGAAAAGCATACATCACTTGTACCTGTTGCTGTTTCAGTGGGTGGTATGACATCTGCTTCCATCACTGCATGGCAAAAACTTGTGGGATGTTTCGTTTTTGGTAAAAAAAGATATTTCCCTGATTATGTGAAATTGTTATTTTTGGTTTAATAGGGATTTTGAGGAATAATGAAATTAACTGGGCAGCATGGTGGCGCAACTGGTAGAGCTGCTGCCTCTCAGCGAGCAGGTCCTTGGTTCAAACCCCGGTCCAGGGGCCTTTCTGGGTGGAGTTTGCATGTTCTCTCCGTGCATGCGTGGGTTTTCTCCGGGTACTCCGGTTTCCTCCCACAG
>NC_056498.1:21674629-21675187 GCF_014905685.2 Nematolebias whitei
ATGCATGTTAGGCTGATTGGTAACTCTAAATTGTCCCTAGGTGTGAGTGAGAGAGTGAATGGTTGTTTGTCTCGTTTGTCTCTATGTGGCCCTGTGATGGACTTGCGACCCGTCCAGGGTGTACCCCGCCCCTCGCACAGTGATTGCTGGACATGGGCACCAGCGACCCCCGTTACCCAAAATGGAATAAATGGGTAAAGATAATGGATGGATGGATGGATGGATGGATGGATGGATGGATAGTGAAACCTAATTTTAATAGAGTATTATTATTATCACTATTATTATTATTATTATTGTTGTTGATATTATTATTAATAATAATAATATTAATAATAATAACAAAGTGTAATGTTAAATATGCATTTGCATAAATATTCACCACCCTTTAAAGTGACTGTCCTAATGGATGCAATATGGGAAATGTGTAAATCTACCAAGAGCAGACCGTTCTCACAAATTGAGTGACTGTGGAAAAAAGAAGAGTAGACAGAGACGCCACCAAGACATTGGTGACCTCTGAAGAAGAAACCATCTTCATCAGGTGAGACGAGAGAG
>NC_056498.1:21675287-21676344 GCF_014905685.2 Nematolebias whitei
GGTGACCTCTGAAGAAGAAACCATCTTCATCAGGTGAGACGAGAGAGACTGAGCATACAGTCACTGTTGTCCTCTTCACTAGCCTTAAGATTTGTGGGAGGGTGTCAAAACGAAAGAAACAGTCTAAACAAACTAGTCAAGTCATTTTGATTTAATTTGTGTTGCCCTGTATAAATTTTATTTCACTTTTGAAATTATAGTTTTTTAACACATTTATTTTTGTAAAAGATAAAAAAAGGCTAATATATGGACCATGGTTGGCAGCTTTAAAAGCATAAAACATCCTAAATTTAATGAATACTTTTTAGAGACACTATAGTGACATTTTTTTTACAGGATTTGTTTATAAAATATTTTTGCTTTTTCCTGAATGTTTCACCTGTGACTGATTGTGAACTCCAGTAAAAAGTTAACTTTTTGACAATAAATGATTAAACATAATTGCACCGTTAATTATAATAGTTTTCTTGAAGAAGTAAAAACAGTTAAATATAATTTACATAGATGAAAGATGACCAGCTCACCATTTACAGTTAACGTGACATTATCACTCCACTCTGATAAAGGAAATCTGTCTCTTTGACCTCGACAGCTGTAGTTTCCACTGTCAGACACAGAGACGCGGTAGATCCTGTATTCACTGGAATTTGAAAGGATTGAGTTGGCTGGTCTCCATTCATACATCCACTGAGCTCCTCCTCCTCCTCCTTGGATCTGACATCTGAGAGTGACCGTCTCACCTACGTAGAACTGAGGCCAGCTGGGTTCCAGGATCACAGTGGGTTTAATGGAAACTGTTCACATAAAATATAAGAGAATAGTCTATTAGACATGAAATGAAATACTTATTTGTGTCAGTTGCTGTTTGATATTGACATTTCCTGTTGAAAAAAAAATCAGATTTTAAAATGTGGGACAGTGGTTAAATCGTGTGACTCTGGTATAACAAGATCAGTGATCAAACCACTGCAAGGAGGTAAGGACATATGGTATGGTATGGTATAAAGTTTATTCATTTAAAAAAAGTACAAAACAATTCCATAACAATATAAAAAAA
>NC_056498.1:21676444-21678573 GCF_014905685.2 Nematolebias whitei
CCCTTGATGTAGATGGGTGGATGTGGGCCAGCGTTCCTCCTGAAGTCCACGATGAGCTCCTTAGTCTTCTCAGTGTTGAGCAGCAGGTTGTTGGTGTCACACCACTCAGCCAGACGAATGAACCACCTCCTCCGTATAAGCGGTCTCATCGTTGTCTTTGATGAGGCCGATCACCGTGGTGTCATCTGCAAACTTAATGATGGTATTGGAACCATCAACAGGTTTGCAGTCATGGGTGAAGAGGGAGTAGAGGAAGGGACTCATCACACAGCCTTGTGGTACACCGGTGTTAATAGTGATGGTAGATGAGCAGTGGTTATCCTGCTGGACATGTTGGGGTCAGTTGGCCAGAAAGTCCAGTAACCAGTTGCACATGAGGGAACTGATGCCCAAGTCTGTGAGTTTTGTGATGAGTTTTGAGGGGATGACTGTGTTGAAAGCTGAACTAAAATCTAGGAACAGCATCCGGGCATAGGTGTTTTTGTTATCCAAGTGTGAGTGAATGAGTGCAGCGCTATGGAGACTGCATAACATGGTTGTTGTTATTAAATGGGAGAGAAGATAAGAGGATCTGTGGTGGAAGTGGTCTCCAGCTGCAAGTACTTGGGTGTGCACCTGAATGACAACCTCAGAGAAGGCAGGGAATCCCACACTGCATCCTCTATGATGATGCCCATTTGGGAAAATGTTGGACAGAAAAATGTTTTATTTTGTATTTCTTTATGTACTGTATACATTCATTCCTATATTTTTCATTGGTCCAACAACTGAGCCGGCCTGCCAGCTATCAGCATCAAAGTGCCCTCCAGTTTAGCCCTGGTTCTACAATATTCGTTCTCCAAACTTGATTTGAAAATGTCATTCTTGTTGATGTGTGTCTAACAAAAGGACAAAAAAGATGCTTGTTCTGCTTGACAAAGTACTAGACAATGTTGCATTTATTTTGTTGCCAAAGCTTATTGATAATTACACATTTGTTGACTATTCTGTCTCATGTAGGTTTGAAACTCCTCTCTGGTTTAATAACTTTAAATGTACAAATTATTGTGCGTTTTGGCACAGAAATCAATTTTAATTGTGTTTATTAAAGGTAAAATTCCATCAAAATATATCCTTATTTGGTCATAACGTCAAATGTATATTTGCTCCCCTGTTTGTTTAAACTGCACATCTGTTCACTGGTGTTTGTTATAATTTTGTTAGGATATGAAAATGCACTGCATACGCATAACATATATACTCAGAAGGTATTTAAGGTCGTGGAATGAGATGGAAAAATAAAAAAAAGAGAGAGTTAATAAAGAATAATTCTTACCTTCACCTCCAGTGAACACCGCACAGAGCACTAAAATGCAAAAATAAAACTATATCTTAAACAATGTAAATACCATTTGCTTTAGTTTCATTCAAACCAAATGCCAATTTCTGGAAAAAAAAAATTCCTGATGATTAAAAAAAAAAAACAGAACTTTTCAAATCTTAGAGAAACAGTTTAACATTGTGATAGACTATAAATCTCACATTGCACATTTTATTTTAATCTGCAAAAAGAAAATCAGTTATGAACTCACAGAAACCCCCCACCATGTACAGAACAGGGTGTCCCATCTTCACATTCAAATCTGCTGCTCAGCTTCCAGAAACAGTTCTACTTTGCTTTATGAGGAAGTCTGATCCCTTCAGTTTCTTATGTACAGTAGCTTGTCTGTGTTTCCTTCCCTATTTTATAAAATCCACACTTACATCAGATTTGACTACAGCACTTTTAGACACAGTTACGTTTCGTATCCACTACAGAAACATGTCGAAATGAACAATGAGAGAAAACCAAATGGATGACTCACTCTCAGGAATCTGAAGGAAGTAAAAATCTGCTCACCACTCAAAAGCAACCCACCAAGTTTTTTAAGATAAGACTTTATTTATCTGACCATGGAGAAATTCAGATGTCACAGCAGCAACATGAAAATAGAGAAACAAGGAACAAAAGCACAAAAAAAACGGTAAAAAAATTGTCGGTTATTTACAACGTATTGTAGTGAACTTGACCTAAGGTCAAAACCCTTGACCTTAAGAACCTTGTGGGACAGAAACTGTCATTTCATTGATTTGAATCCAGAAATACAGGT
>NC_056498.1:21678673-21680771 GCF_014905685.2 Nematolebias whitei
GGGCTCAACACACATCCCTGAGGAGAGCCAGTGCTGAGGGTTATGGTAGAGGAGGAGAAGTTGTGGATCCTCTTAGACTGCGGCCATGGACAGTTGTCAATATATATGGACAAAAAGTGCAATGTAGATGAAAATACTTTTACCATATGTATGTGCATAATATATAAATATATGTGTCAGGTTTTAGCCCTTTCTTCGGGTTCCTGGTTGGCGCAAATGAGCAGTAGCTGTGGATCAGCTCCTTAATAAGTTCCAGGAGTGTAATTATAGACTGCAGAAATGTTCCTTTTCCTGCTGGAGCATTGCATACCAATTGGTGTTAGTTATCAGCGTCCTTGTGATTCTTGAACTTAAAAACTTGTTACTTGCCTTGTTTTCTCCTCCTGCTTCTAGTGCCTGTCTCCTGAGTCTAAAACCTTAAATTCCTTGTCTATTTTTACATATGTTGTAAATAACCTACAACTTTTTTACTGTTTTTTGTGCTTTTGTTCCTTGTTTCTCTATTTTCATGTTGCTGCTGTGACATCTGAATTTCTCCATGGTCAGATAAATAAAGTCTTATCTTAAATAACTTGGTGAGTTGCTTTTGAGTGGTGAGCAGATTTTTACTTCTTTCAGATTCCTGAGAGTGAGTCATCCATTTGGTTTTCTCTCATTGTTCATTTCGACATGTTTCTGTAGTGGATACGACATGTAACTGTGTCTAAAAGTGCTGTAGTCAAATCTGATGTAAGTGTGGATTTTATAAAATAGGGAAGGAAACACAGACAAGCTACTGTATATAAGAAACTGAAGGGATCAGACTTCCTCACAAAGCAAAGTAGAACTGTTTCTGGAAGCTGAGCAGCAGGTTTGGATGTGAAGATGGGACACCCTGTTCTGTGCATGGCTGGGGGTTTCTGTGAGTTCATAACTGATTTTCTTTTTGCAGATTAAAATAAAATGTGCAATGTGAGATTTATAGTCTATCACAATGTTAAACTGTTTCTCTAAGATCTTGAAAAGTTCTGGGTTTTTTTTTAATCATCAGGAATTTTTATTTTTTTTCCAGAAATTGGCATTTGGTTTGAATGAAACTAAAGCAAATGGTATTTACATTGTTTAAGATATAGTTTTATTTTTGCGTTTTAGTGCTCTGTGCGGTGTTCACTGGAGGTGAAGGTAAGAATTATTCTTTATTAACTCTCTCTTTTTTTTATTTTTCCATCTCATTCCACGACCTTAAATACCTTCTGAGTATATATGTTATGCATATGCAGTGCATTTTCATATCCTAACAAAATTATAACAAACACCAGTGAACAGATGTGCAGTTTAAACAAACAGGGGAGCAAATATACATTTGACGTTATGACCAAATAAGGATATATTTTGATGGAATTTTACCTTTAATAAACACCATTAAAATTGATTTCTGAGCCAAAACACACAATAATGTGTACATTTAAAGTTATTAAACCAGAGAGGAGTTTCAAACCTGCATGAGACAGAATAGTCAACAAATGTGTAATTATCAATAAGCTTTGGCAACAAAATAAATGCAACATTGTCTAGTACTTTGTCAAGTAGAACAAGGATCTTTTTTGTCCTTTTGTTAGACACACATCAACAAGAATGACATTTTCAAATCAAGTTTGCAGAACGAATAGTGTAGAACCAGGGCTAAACTGGAGGGCACTTTGATGCTGATAGCTGGCAGGCCGGCTCAGTTGTTGGACCAATGAAAAATGTAGGAATGAATGTATACAGTACATAAAGAAATATAAAATAAAACATTTTTCTGCCCAACATTTTCCCAAATGGGCATCATCATTGAGGATGCAGTCTCCATAGCGCTGCACTCCGTTCACTCACACTTGGATAACAAAAACACCTATGCCCAGATGCTGTTCATAGATTTTAGTTCAGCATTCAACACAGTCATCCCCTCAAAACTCATCACAAAACTCACAGACTTGGGCATCAGTTCCCTCATGTGCAACTGGTTACTGGACTTTCTGACCAACTGACCCCAACTTGTCCGGCTGGATAACCACTGCTCATCTACCATCACTATTAACACCGGTGTACCACAAGGCTGTGTGATGAGTCCCTTCCT
>NC_056498.1:21680871-21683107 GCF_014905685.2 Nematolebias whitei
GGGACACTGTTCAGTGATTTGTAGACATACACATGAGTATTTTGAACTGGATTCGAAAGTGAACCGGCACACCAGCAATAGAAAAAATAATCCTGGAGATGACAAATCTGGAGGGTTTTCGCAAATATGGAGACAGCTGGAAAAAGATGGATGAGATTGACCTGCAGGCCTACTTAGGGCTGCTAATCTTAGCAGGTGTATACAGGTCCCGAGGTGAGGCTGCAGCTAGTCTATGGGATTTAGAGAGTGGAAGCCAATTTTCCGAGCCACAATGCCACTCAAACTCTTTCACACTTACTCAAGACTTCTACGATTTGATGACCATGAGTCAAGACCAGCAAGACGTGTGACAGACAAACTTGCAGCCATAAGAAAGGTATGGGACAAGTGGGTGGAGCGGCTGCGCTACCTCTACAATCCAGGGCCTGACGTAACAGTGGATACGCAAATGGTTTCATTTAGAGGTAATGTTTTCATATTTGAAATAAAAGTGATTTTCACTATTGATTTCTTTGACCGTTTTCTGTGACACTGATACTAATCACTGATGCTAATGTCTTTTGTCCAAAGATCATTGTCCTTTCCAGCAGTATATGCCCAGTAAGCCAGCAAAATATGGGATCAAGTCATGGGTGGCTTGCGATGCCAAATCAAGCTATGCTTGAAAAATGCAAGTCTATACTGGGAAGCCGACCAGTGGATGCCCAGAGAAGAACCAGAGGATACGAGTTGTGCTTGATGTGACAGAGGGACTGAGGGGTCACAATGTGACATGTGACAATTTCTTCACCTCTTATGAACTCAGAAAGCAGCTCCTGAAGAGGAAGATCACCATGGATGGTACAGTTCGAAAGAACAAGCCTGAGCTCCCACCTGCACTGCTTGCATCAAAGGAGAGAGAGGTCTTCTCCTCAAAGTTTGCCTTCACGCCCACCACCACTCTAGTGTCCAACCTCCCAAAGAAAAACAAGAATGTAGTTCTTCTGAGCACACTGCACACAGACGGTGACATTAGCGATCGTGAGGACAGGAAGCCAATCATCATCCTAGACTACAACCGCAACAAAGGAGGTGTGGACATCCTAGATAAGGTGATTGGAACATATAGCTGCAGAAGAATGACTGCCCGCTGGCCCCTGGTCATCTTCCACAACATCATTGATGTTTCCTCCTAATGCCTTTGTGATTTGGAGAGAGATCCACCCGACCTGGATGTCTCGTAAGCAGAACAAGAGGAGGGTGTTCCTGGAGCAGCTAGGAAAGGCACTTGTAACTCCACTCATTGAAAGAAGGAAGCATGTCCCCCGCACAGAAGCCTCAGCAGCAGTTGTGAAAGCCATTCAGAGTGCAAGAGCTCCTGATCAACCTGAGGATCCAGCTACCACAGCCACTTCCCCAGCTAGGGCAAGTAAGAGGAAGATATGTCAGTTCTGCCCTCAAAAGAAGGACTGTAAGGTCGTTTTCACACCAGATAGTCCGGTAGACTCGGTTCGGTTCGGGACCAATATTCATGATCTTTTGTTTACATTTGAGCTGGTGAGTTTGCATTCACACTGTACTGTGCAGTCGAGCCAACCTGTTGAACCAACCAATTCCCCCGCTCGCCTGTGGGCGAGCTGCACTAAGAACTACTGAAAGAAACAACACAAAAACCTCTGAAGACATGTCTTCTTCTTCTTCTGTAAATAAAAATGAAGTGGCATCAAGTTTTAGCAGTTTTAGGAGTTATATGTTGCCATTTTTCAAAAATGGACTCAGCATGAGCAGAAGATGAGGCAGAAGATCATAGAGAATGTTACTTTTAACACAAGGCAGCTGACGGCTCCATATGAGGTAAGATAAATGTGTATTTGTTTGCCCTGCGCTGTACTCCACTTCTTGCTTGTGGAGCGGGGCCCGGTCTGTTTACATTCACACTGCACTCGAACCGCGCTGGAGTTCTCTTCTACCGGACCGAGACCTAGGTTTTAGCCTAGGCCAGAGTTCGCCTTTTTGTTCTGTGACAGAGTTCGATGGCACGTTCACACCTCCCCAAACGAACCGGACTTCCTAGGAAAACGAGCTAGAGTTCGATTAAAACGGACTAAACAGGGCTGGTGTGAATGCACCCTAAAACATCGTCAGTTCACCAGCTTTGAGCTGAACTTTGAAGTGGATCATTCTGACCCGGTACTGTGTGCTGTCATCTTCTATCCCCCAAATACAATAAGGACTTTATTAGTGACTTTTCTGAATT
>NC_056498.1:21683207-21684251 GCF_014905685.2 Nematolebias whitei
CTTGTTCTTTCTCCACCTGTGCTCCACTATGCAATATCTGACAGCTCGAGTCATTTTGTTAAACCAGGGTTCAGGTTTAGCTCTAGGCTGTTAGGTCTTAAAGGGAGCCACATTATCCAATACAGTCAGACAGGATGAGTGGAGCCAAGAACTAAGCTCCTCAGCATCAATTGAAGCACATGAACAGAGCTGGCAAAAAACCTCTGGCTAGCAATGGAGGGATTAATAATCTGACAGCTCTGAGCAGGAGAGTGAGTTTTAACAAGAGCATAAGTGTGAACAGTCGGGAAAACTACAATCATATGATCAGAGATTATAAAGTTATACATTTTCAGATTAGACACAGGCAATCCAAAAGACAGCACAAGATCTAATGTAGAGTGTGACCTTTATCATGTGTAGGACCAGACACAGAATGCACTAAATTAAAAGAGTCAATAAGAATTAAAAAAATATTTTACCAGAGGTTTGTCTGGGCAACCAACATGTATGTGAAAATCACCAGCAATAAGGACATGGTCATATCCAGTCACAATCTCAGAAAGAAATTCAGAAAAGTCACTAATAAAGTCCTTATTGTATTTGGGGGATAGTAGATGACAGCACACAGTACCGGGTCAGAATGATCCACTTCAAAGTTCAGCTCAAAGCTGGTGAACTGACGATGTTTTAGGGTGCATTCACACCAGCCCTGTTTAGTCCGTTTTAATCGAACTCTAGCTCATTTTCCTAGGAAGTCCGGTTCGTTTGGGGAGGTGTGAACATGCCATCGAACTCTGTCACAGAACAAAAAGGCGAACTCTGGCCCGGGCTAAAACCTAGGTCTCGGTCCGGTAGAAGAGAACTCCAGCGCGGTTCGAGTGCAGTGAGAATGTAAACAGACCGGGCCCCGCTCCACAAGCAATAAGTGGAGTACAGCGCAGGGCAAACAAACACACATTTCTCTTACCTCATATGGAGCCGTCAGCTGCCTTGTGTGAAAAGTAACATTCTCCACGGTCTTCTGCCTCATCTTTTGCTCATGCTGAGTCCATTTTTGAAAAA
>NC_056498.1:21684351-21706718 GCF_014905685.2 Nematolebias whitei
TCTCTTCCTCTTACTTGCCCTAGCTGGGGAAGTGGCTGTGGTAGCTGGATCCTCAGGTTGATCAGGAGCTCTTGCACTCTGAATGGCTTTCACAACTGCTGCTGAGGCTTCTGTGCGGGGGACATGCTTCTTTCTTTCAATGAGTGGAGTTACAAGTGCCTTTCCTAGCTGCTCCAGGAACACCCTCCTCTTGTTCTGCTTACGAGACATCCAGGTCGGGTGGATCTCTCTCCAAATCACAAAGGCATTAGGAGGAAACATCAATGATGTTGTGGAAGATGACCAGGGGCCAGCGGGCAGCCATTCTTCTGCAGCTATATGTTCCAATCACCTTATCTAGGATGTCCACACCTCCTTTGTTGCGGTTGTAGTCTAGGATGATGATTGGCTTCATGTCCTCACGATCGCTAATGTCACCGTCTGTGTGCAGTGTGCTCAGAAGAACTACATTCTTGTTTTTCTTTGGGAGGTTGGACACTAGAGTGGTGGTGGGTGTGAAGGCAAACTTTGAGGAGAAGACCTCTCTCTCCTTTGATGCAAGCAGTGCAGGTGGGAGCTCAGGCTTGTTCTTTCGAACTGTACCATCCGTGGTGATCTTCCTCTTCAGGAGCTGCTTTCTGAGTTCATAAGAGGTGAAGAAATTGTCACATGTCACATTGTGACCCCTCAGTCCCTCTGTCACATCAAGCACAACTCGTATCCTCTGGTTCTTCTCTGGGCATCCACTGGTCGGCTTCCCAGTATAGACTTGCATTTTTCAAGCATAGCTTGATTTGGCATTGCAAGCCACCCATGACTTGATCCCATATTTTGCTGGCTTACTGGGCATATACTGCCAGAAAGGACAATGACCTTTGGACAAAAGACATTAGCATCAGTGATTAGTATCAGTGTCACAGAAAACAGTCAAAGAAATCAATAGTGAAAATCACTTTTATTACAAATATGAAAACATTACCTCTAAATGAAACCATTTGCTTATCCACTGTTACGTCAGGCCCTGGATTGTAGAGGTAGCGCAGCCGCTCCACCCACTTGTCCCATACCTTTCTTATGGCTGCAAGTTTGTCTGTCACACGTCTTGCTGGTCTTGACTCACGGTCATCAAATCGTAGAAGTCTTGAGTAAGTGTGAAAGAGTTTGAGTGGCATTGTGGCTCGGAAAATTGGCTTCCACTCTCTAAATCCCATAGACTAGCTGCAGCCTCACCTCGGGACCTGTATACACCTGCTAAGATTAGCAACCCTAAGTAGGCCTGCAGGTCAATCTTATCCATCTTTTTCCAGCTGTCTCCATATTTGCGAAAACCCTCCAGATTTGTCATCTCCAGGATTATTTTTTCTATTGCTGGTGTGCCGGTTCACTTTCGAATCCAGTTCAAAATACTCATGTATGTCTACAAATCACTGAACAGTGTCCCCCCCCCCTCATCTCTCTGATTTGCTACAACCGTATGTCCCACCACGCTCCTTGAGGTCAGCTCCTCACAGTTCCAGGAACTCGTCTTAAGCGCAGAGGTGACAGGGCCTTCTCTGTAGCAGGACCAAGACTCTGGACCGTTACCTCTGTTTGTCAGACAGGCCCCCTCCCTCTCGGTTTTCAAGTCCCGTTTAAAAACTCACTACTATTCGATAGCTTTAAACACAAGATGATCTGTGTTTTGATCCTGTATGCTCCACACTGGTTTGTCGTCATTATCTGCATCGTTTTTTGTCTATATTCTGATTTACCTCATTTTGTATTTTGCTTTGTGTGTTACTTGTTGTTTTGTCTGTACAGCACTTTGGTTGGCTTTGTAGCTGTTTTAAGTGCTTTATATATAAAGTCGTATGGTATGGTATAAACAGGTAGAATGCAGAGACAATGTCATGGGCATGAGAAACGGCATACCTTGTGGGTCCTGGGGTCATCTTTATGACGTTTTGTTCTGCATGCCTGCCATGTTGGTCATGTGCTGCTGGGGACCATGTTATTTTGCCATTTTTTGAAAGGAAAGTCTTTCTTTCAGCTTCAGGGTTTTCCTCTTCTGAAGATGATTCATCATACTCTGGGTTGTTTCCTCCCTATCTTCTTTTTCGGATACATCCTCCACTTCCTCTTCTGAATCAGAGTTGTCTTGCTGGACATCTGAGAAAATCAGCTTTACAGCCTCTTCAACGTTAGAACGTACACTCATGGGTTCAGCGCAGACAGAATTTGGGGTCCTGTTATCTGCAGCACCTTTGTAACCTCTGGAAATAAACAGGTGGTCTTCTGAAGTCTGCGAGAACACCAACTGATTTGCCTTGTTTACTTCTGCTACTGATTGATCTGAGACACAACTAAAACATTGTAACATTCTGTGGTTTGTAAATAACTCTGTGACCTTGATTTCAACTCTATTTGCCTCACAGGTCATTTTGACCCGAAGACCATCTTTGTACCTTTTTTGTACAGCTTACATGGAAATGTGAATAAAAGCAGCATTTCACTTTTTCTACAGTTGAGGCCAATCTAGGAAAAGTCGTGAAATTTCTGTTATGTTTCTGCCTCCTTCATGTCATTTTTTGCTCAGTCATGTTCCACTCAAGCTCTGCCTCTCAGCCACACCCACTTCACCTACAGCTCAATCAGCCTCATGTGCTGCACCTGTTGTCTGCCCTATTTAAGAACTCTTGTTTCACTGCTCCTTGCCACGTTTTTTTGGAGGCGGAAGTGCAGTAGTAGGACGCAGAAACGACAGTTGGCAAGTAAAAATCTGAATTTAAAGGTGGTTTTTGGCATAATCTGGATTGTGAGTGGATTAAGATGGCTAGTAGTAGTGGTGGGCTTTCGGAGGATGACGATATGGATATAGGATGTCTAGGGTAGAGAATAAGAAGAAAGGAGGAAAAGAAAATGTTATAAAAGGAACAACTGGTAAAAGAGCTCTTGAGGGAGAGGAAGAAAGAACTGAAATAAGAAGGAAAATAATGATGGGAGATGCCAAAAATTATACTAAAATTTAAGGCAGGACAGGATATGATGGGAATAAGTTCTATCAGTTTGTCAAATGGATAAAAAAAGCAATTGGGGATGTAGTGTTAGCTAAAGTCCTAAGGGATGGAAATCTGCTTATTATTTGTAAAAATGCTGAACAAAAGAACAAAGCACTTAAATTACAAATGGTGTGTAAAAAGGAAGTGATAGAAAGAAAGATTGTTGGGGAAGAAAGAGGAGTAAGAGGAGTAATCACAGGGATCCCTGTAGGAGAAAATCTGGATGAGTTAAAGAAAATAATACGAGGAGACATTACAGGCATTAAAAGACTACAGGCCTTCAGGAATGGAGAAAAATTAGACAGTACATCTATATTACTGGAGTTCAAAAATAAAGTTCTATCTGAGAAAATTATGATAGGGTACATGACCTTTAATGTGAAAGTTTGTGTTCCACCACCTCTCAGATGCTATAAATGCCAAAGATGGACATATTGCTAATGTTTGTAAAGGAAACAGAGATGTGGTAGATGTGGGGGTGAGCATCCTTATGGGGAATGTGGGAACAATCCTGTTAAATGTTGTAACTGTGGAGGAAGTCATCCTGCAGCATATGCAGGATGTGAGGTGAGAAAAAAGGCAGCTGAAGTTTAACAAATTAAAATAGATTTAAAAAAAAAAATACATATGCAGAAGCAGTGAAAGTTGTAAACAGTAATAAAAATGTTCCAAAAACAATTGACGGAGGGGAAAAACTAACAGATAATAGCCAAAGTAATGTTCCACTGGACAAACTGATTCCATTCCTGGCATATATCATAAACTGTTCAGAACAGGCAAAAACTAAAACTGAAAAAATAAAGATTATAGTAAAGGCAGCTGCAAAGTTCTTTAATGTGAAAGATTTATCTTGGGAAAAAAATCCACGACGAACTTAGACACGGAGAAGGGTCATCCGAGGCTGAGGCTTCTCAAAACATCACATAATTCAAATATCACAATGGAATGCCCGCAGTCTCATAGCAAATGGTCAGGAATTTAAAGGCTTCATAAATACATTAAATACAAAATCAGATATTATATGCATTCAAGAAACATGGCTCAAACCTTCATTACTGTTTAGCATTCATGGATATTCAGTCATACGCAAAGATAGGACTAATGGCAATGGAGGAGGATGTGCTATATTCATAAAACAAAATCTGAAGTTTATCCAAATTCATTCAACACCAGAATTAGAAGTCACTGTTATAGAAGTTTGGACAAATAAAGGTAATATTAAAATCATAAATTACTATAATCCATGCAAACAATTAGAAAAAGCAAAACTTGAATCAATTCTAGAACACTGGAATGGGACAATAGTTTGGTGTGGGGACTTTAATGCACACGGCACATTATGGGGTAAACGAGACGATTATAACGGGGGGATTTTAGAAGAAATAATTGATGAAAAGGAACTGGTAATCTTAAATAATGGATCAGGCACTCGGGTGGATTTTGTAAAGGGAAAGGAATCTGCAATTGATTTAACACTGATATCACAATCTCTTGCGGACATTAGCAGCTGGACAATATTCAAAGAAAGTACAATAGGTAGTGATCATTATCCAAATTTTACCAACATTGGAATAGACACAGAACAAGGACAAATAAAGATTGAGGGGAGATGGAAGTTTGAAAAGGCAGACTGGAACAAATTTAAAATGATGAGTGAGATTATTATGAAAAATATAGATACAAATAAAACGGTAAATGAATTAAACTTGGAAATTAGTAAATGTATAATTGATACAGCCAAAAGCTCTATTCCAAAAAGTAATGGACTCAAAAAGAAGAAGTTAGTACCATGATGGACACCAGAATGCACAGCAACAATTAAACAGCGTAATAAGACTTTTAAAACTTGGAAAAAGACTATTAGTTTCCAGAATCTGATCAATTATAAAAGGAAACAAGCAGAAGTTAGGAAAATTATCAGATATGCTAAGATGGATTATTCGAGAAAATATTGTGACACACTGGGAAAAAAATACTCCAATAACTAGGGTTTGGAATACTATTAAAAAAATGTCTGGGAATTCAAGAGATTATTTTCCAATAATAAAAGATAATGGAAATATTGTAACTGATAATAAAAATAAAGCTGAATTATTAGTTAAAGCATTTGCAAAAATACATAGTACAGAAAATCTGAATAATAAAGAAAAAAAAGGACGAGAAATAACATAAAGGATGAACACTGAACTACTTCAGAATGAGGAAGATAACGAGGATACTATTAATATGAAGTTTTCTTTGATGGAATTAAACGAAGCATTAAAAAGTTCCAGGAAGTCAACTCCTGGCAAAGATCAAATCAATTATTGCATGTTGAATAATCTTAGTGATGCGAGCAAAGAAATATTATTAAATTTATATAATAAGGTGTGGGAGGAAGGGAGGACACCAAACAAATGGAAAGAAGCAACTATTGTCCCTATTTGTAAACCTGGGAAGGATCCTAATCTAGCAGAACGTTCTAGACCAATTGCTCTTACATCATGTTCAGGTAAAATTATGGAGAAAATGGTAAATAATAGAATAATGTATTTTTTAGAATCTAAGGAGAAGATAAAATCGTATCGATTTGGCTTTAGAAAAAGCAGAAGTACAATAGATCCAGCAGTATGTTTGGAACATGAAATTAGACGGGCCCATGCTAATAAAGAAAGTGTGACAGCAGTTTTTTTGGATGTGGAAAAGGCGTATGACATGTTATGGAGAGAAGGTTTGTTGATTAAAATAAAACAGATGGGTATAAAAGGTAAGATCTATAGATGGATAAGAAACTTTTTAACCAAAAGAAGTATTAGTGTTAAAATAAATGGTGAAATAAGTTCAGAATATCAAGTGGAAAATGGTACTCCCCAAGGCAGTATAATTAGTCCTATATTATTTACAATAATGATTACCGATATTTTTAGTAATATCGATAAATCTTTTGGCGTCTCATTATTTGCAGATGATGGAGTTATTTGGAAAAGGGGAAAAAATATAGAATTTGTTAAAAGGAAATCACAAGAGGCATTAAATAATGTAGAAAATTGGGCATTAGAATGGGGATTCAGATTTTCAACATCCAAATCAAAATCAGTTATTTTTACAAATAAAAAAATAAACATTAATATAAATCTCAAATTATATGGGGACGATATAGAACGAGTAGATCAAATCAAATATCTGGATATCTGGTTTGATAAAAAACTTCCGTGGAAAATGCATATAGATAAAATAGTAGGAAAGTGTAAAAGAATTCTAAATATAATGAGATGTCTGAGAGGTAGAGAATGGGGTGCAGATAGGAAAGTGTTAAAGACAATCTATGTTGGATTAATAAGATCAGTTTTTGATTATGGATGCATTTTATATAACTCGGCTTCAAACACATTATTAAAACCAATAGATAAAGTACAATATCAAGCTTTAAGACTTGTTGTGGAGCTATAAAAACAACTCCAGTATCAGCTCTGCAAGTTGATATGGGAGAAATGCCACTGGAGCTTAGAAGAACACAAATAGCTATAAACTACTGGGCAAATATTAAAGGACATAATGAAACTCATCCTCCACAAAATATTCTCCAACTCTGTCAAGAGAAAGAAAAGAAACAATTTAATAGTTTTGGTTGGATAATCCTGAATCAAACTAAAGATATAGGATCTAAAGATATAGGAATAAATAATTTTCACATTAGTCCTGCAGTTGCTATTCCTGTTGTCCCACCATGGGTCCTTGGACAAATCAAAGTTGATCTAAATTTACTGGAACGAGGGAGATAATTAGAAAGTAATGAGCTGGAAAGATACATAGGAAACAAATACTCAGAATATATCAAGATTTATACTGATGCATCTAAAATGTTAAATAGCAGAACTGGTATAGCTTTGGTAATTCCAGAATTAAATATTATGAAAAACAAAAGAATAACTGACAATTTAACAGTATACACCGGGGAATTATTGGCAATATCTATGGCTTTGTGGTGGGTTGAAGAAATTAGAGGAAAAAAAGTTTTAGTCTGTTCAGATTCAAGTAGCGCATTAATAAGTATTCAGGAGGTACATTCAGATACAAAAAAAGATATTATACTGGAAATAGCTCAACTAATTTTCAGGATTAATAAATATGGATCAGAGGTTAAACTAATATGGATTCCTGCACACATTGCACATGGGAAATGAGTTGGCTGACCGTTTTGCTAAAAGTGCTACAAGAAAAAAATATTGTGGATTTAAACGTTAAAATAAGTAAAAACGAGGTTAAGAATAGTTACATAATCGCCATTTGTATCATATTTGCTACATAAGTTTCCGTGACGTATTTTTTGTCAACATGATCAAAACTCACCCCAACAACCTATTGTATATAATTTGAGACATGCACACTGCCCTCTGCTGGAGCATCATTGCACTGCAGGCAGTGAAACGGCTTTTTTCCTTTTTTCAAAACGTCTCCCCCGATGAATGTCGTCACACGTTTTTTTTCTGGCAATTCTTTGCCAGTTTTAGAGAAGTTACGGTAAGAATAACATATAAATTGTTATTCACTTTTTGAAATTAATGCTTTATGTTTTGAGACAGTGCACAATTACCTAAAAATGTATTCATTTTATTGCAGTTAAGTCGTGTTAAAATGTGTGTATCATATTTGGTACTGCAGGTATATAAGGTGCTTCATCACTGAACAGTCATGTAACATTTTTGTAAAGTAATCTATGCCATGCCTGCCACAATACAGCCACAAACTATTTTGTTTATATATTATCATTAAATGCAATTTCAAAATTATTATTTTTTGGTTATTTCACTATAACAAATATTCTACAATAGTCTTAGTTATTTTCATCTTTATGGTGTATTGACCAGTTTTTTGTGTACTTTAGATGTCAAACAGGTTAGAGGAAGAGGAGAGAAAAAGAAAGTACATTGAAAATGTCATCAACATGATAGTAGATGGGAATTCAAGTGACTTAGAGCAGCTAGGAGAAGATGATGAGGATGATGATGAGGACTGGACTCCCCAGGTTGTGCAAGATGAAGGAAGTTCAGATAGCAGTGATGAGGAAAAACATCAGGATCAAAGTGTAGTCCAGACAAGCATGGAAGCTGAGGTCCCAACAACAACACTGGACACAGTCAGAAATGAATCAGGGAAGGCCAATGTAAAAAGGAAAGAATACAAATGGAGAAAAATTAAATATCAAGCTCTATCTGTCGATTTCATTGTCAGTCTTGAGGAAGGCACATATAACAGGTGTGACATGACACCATACATGTACTTCAAGCAGTTTGTCACAGACGAAATGCTCCAGGAGATTGCAGAACAAACAAACATGTATAGTGTTCAAAAAGAGGGCAAGTCAGTAAACACAACTGCAAAAGAGCTGGAGTAGGTTCTAGGCATGTATTTGCATATGGGGCTTGTACAGATGTCCTGTGTGAGAGCCTGTTGGGAGATGGAAACAAAGCTTCCTGCAGTTTGTGATGTGATGTCTAGAGATCGGTTTCTGAAATAGCTGACCCTAATTCACTTTCAGGACAATTTCAGTGCATCTGATGCAAAAAAAGACAAACTGGTGGCACACTGTTACAGTAGCCATCATCAATGCTTGGAACCTCGACAGAAGAGATCAGCTGAAGCTACAACCCCCCCCAAAAAAAACCCATGGCTCTGCGAAGGTTTCAGGCTTCGGTTGGCACTTCTCTCACAAGTGCAGGAAAGGTCAAAATCAAGTGTGGTAGACCACTTTCCTCCAGAAGCAACTCCAACACCACCCCGTAAAAGACCAAGCTGCAGCGTGCCTCTTGATGTGAGAAACGATGGCATTGATCATTTTCCATCATTGGAAACCCGACAAAGATGCAAGCACTGCACTGGCAATCAGTTTTCACATGTCTACTGTAAAAAGTGTAAGGTACATCTTTGCCTGAACAAGGACAGAAACTGTTTCGGTGCCTACCACGCTGTGAAGTAAATGGCTGTAAAAAGTTGTATGTGAAAAAAACCTAACAGAAACATTGCCTGAAGTGTTCAATACTTGCTAAATGTTGAGGGCAAAAATTGTTTTTGTATTTACAACTCACGTTGTTGTGAGCAAAAATTCTAGGAAAAGCCTGCCGTATCAAATGTGATATAAAAGTTATATCATAAACAAAATTATATGGCAATATATATATATTTTTGGACCATGTTTCAAAACTTAATAAACATCTAAATTCTAAAAAAATTTAATTTTCTGACTATTTTTTGATGGGCCAGGCTTTAAAGGAAGAAATGGCAAGAGCATTGGGATAATGGAAACGATGCTAGATTTTATTATAATATCCAAAAAAAAGGCACCACGGTGGCGCAACTGGTAGAGCTGCTGCCTCTCAGCGAGTAGGTCCTTTGTTCAAACCCCGGTCCAGGGGCCTCCTGGGTGGAGTTTGCATGTTCTCTCCGTGCATGCGTGGGTTTTCTCCGGGTGCTCCGGTTTCCTCCCACAGACCAAAAACATGCATGTTAGGCTGATTGGTAACTCTAAATTGTCCCTAGGTGTGAGTGAAAGAGTGAACGGTTGTTTGTCTCTATGTGGCCCTGTGATGGACTTGCGACCCGTCCAGGGTGTACCCCGCCCCTCGCACAGTGATTGCTGGACATGGGCACCAGCGACCCCCGTAACCCAAAATGGAATAAGCGGGTAAAGAAAATGGATGGATGGATGGATGGATGGATCCAAAAAAAAGGTGGGGGAATTCAGGAAATGTAATAGAACAAAAAAAGAAGATATTATTTCGAGGATGAAATTTGGTCACACGGGATTAAACAACACACTGAAAATAATCAATAAACATGTTACAGGCTGTTGTGATCATTGTGGACAATTAGAAACAATAAAACATATTTTCTTAGAATGCAATAAATATACAAAGGAAAGAGAGTTATTAGTTAGTGAGTTAAATAAAAATAAAAGTAAGTTAGAGATAAAGGAATTGCTGCAAAGATCATCAGGGGATAAAATATTTACCAGTATATTTAGATATTTGAGAAGAATAGGTAATTTAGAAAGGATATACCATATAAAATAATATAGTGGTATAGCATCTGGCCCATACTCCAATCCAGAAGGTGGCGGTAATGCACCTAAAAGTTGTTTGCCAACCGCCATAAAAAAACAAGAAGAAGAAGATGATGATGCTCCTTAATCCTTTGGGTTATAGATGTCCAGCTCTTCATTGATCTTGTCTGAAACTCCTGTCTTGACTCCACGCCTGCTTTTCTGGATTTGCCTCTTTGCCTGCCTCTTGTCTGCCCTCGTTCTGCTCCTCTGATCCTGATGATGACCTTTGCTTCTGGCCCCTGGACTCTGGATTTTGGATCACCCTTTGGACCTGTTTAAAGACCTCTGCCTCTCATATCTTTGCAGTTTTGTTCCTGCCTCTGGATCCTGACTCCCACCAGCAGCTGCAAATTAATACAGTTTTTTAAACCTTCTTGCTGTTCGGCTGAGTTTACGAATCCTAAAAACGGATTCCTGGCCGTTTCAAGTTAAGAAAATAGTATTTAGTGGATTTTTTGGTGTTTTTTTTTTTAACACAGTGGCGGGTCATTTTGACCCGAGGACAACAGGAGGGTTAAAACACTGAGACTCTGTATTAGTAACAACGTTGCATCCTCCTCTCCAGCAGTCACCGCACCTGCAGCTCCAGTTGCCGATGTTACAGAGATCAAAGCTGGACCAGTGACAGGGGAGAAACTGGGTCTTGCTAAATGGTTCATTCACCAAATTAAAATCAGAGAAGTGTCCAGCCTGTTCTACAAAAGCTACAAAGGCTCCCGCTCTGTCAAACAAGCTGTCTCAGCTGAACTAAAAAGGCTGTTGGACATGGATGTGATTGGAAGGATTGATGCATCTCCATGGGTATCTCTCATTGTGGTCACGCTGAGAGAAAAAAAGGAAAAGTGAGAATGTGTGTTGATTTGTGTGAGCCAAATAAGGCAGTAATGATGGACAGTCACCCACTTCCCCATATGGATGACATTTTCTCTGAAATGCAATGGAGCCACAGTTTTCTCCACTATTGATCTGGCAAATGCTTATCATCAGGTGCTTCTGACTGAAGAGAGTCGTGACATAACAGCATTCATAACACATGGACTATTCACATTTCGCCGAGTTCCATATGGACTGTGTTCAGCCCCAAGTGCATTTTCAAAGCTGATGTCCCTGGTGCTAAAATGTGTCCAGAACTACCTGGATGATCTTATAGTTTATGACTTGCAAGAGGTACTCGCTGCACTGAAGGAAGCAGGCCTCCAGCTCAATACTGAAAAATGTCATTTCAACCAAAAAAGCCTGCAGTTCTTGGGACACACAGTGTCAGCCCAGGGTGTTCTGCCAAATGAGGATCATCTTAAAGCAATCACAGAAGTTCCAGCGCCACATGATGCCACCTCCCTGTGCTCATTCTTAAGGCTCACAGCACGGTAGTCAAAGTTTGTCCAAAATTACGCATCGCTGTTGGAGCCCATGCGTGACTCCCTACTTGAGGATCTGTTCAAGTGGACTGCAGCTGCACAGTCGAGCTTCAGTGCGGTTCAGGAGCGCATCGTGAACAGCCCAGCACTGATAGCCTTTGACCCTGCCCTCCCGACCTATGTGTCAACATATGCTTCAGATTATGGTCTAGGGGCCATACTGACACAAATGCACCCTGATAAGATGGAGCGTACAGTTGCATTTGCCTCTCGTTCACTCACACCTGCTGAACAAATATATTCCATTGTGGAAAAGTAAGTGTTAGCTTGTGTGTGGGCAGCGGAAAAATGGAGAGTTTTGCTGTGGGGGACAAGATTCACCCTGCACACAGATCATCAGGCCCTAACCACACTGCTAGCTACAAAAGAACTGAAAGCTCTCTCAGTGAAAGACTTCACTGTGGCCCTTTTTTTCTAAGCTTTTCTAAGCTTTTTTTTTATCGTTTTCTATTGTATGGGTGTACATATGGTTATGTTATGTTTTTAATTTTACTTTATTTGTGGGTGTACACAGGCTCATGTCTTATGTAATGTTCTCATTTTTACTTAATTTTTACTTTATTTTTACTTTATTTTACTTTACTACTATTCGCACCTTATGTCGAAGCAAATTCCTAGTTTGTGAACCTCGTTCATTGACATGGCAATAATAAACTGATTCTGATTCTGATTCTGATTCTGAAGTATGTCCAGAACTTACTGCTCTGAGGCTGCAAATGATAAAATGATGGCCCAGAACAGCAAATTCCTTACCTGCACTGCTTCAGCCTTACTTTGCTGTCAGAAATTAACTTTCACTCCAAGGCGTGACAGTGTATAGAGGCTGTCAACGACTGTTGGTTCCTGTGGCCCTAAGAAAGCAGCTGGTGAGCCTGGCACATGAGACCCACCAAGGCATTGTCTGCACAAAAAAGGTTGCAGGACTTATACTGGTGGCCAAGCATAGACACGTGTGTGCAGGAGAGTATCAATGGATGTGACATGCCAGATGAATAACAAAAGTGCTAAAACACATGTTGCACCAATTCAACCAGTTCCGCTGCCTGATGGCCCATGGTAGAAGGTGGGAATAAACATTGTGGGTCAGTTTTAGTCAGCAACCTGGATTTGTCGTTATGCAATTACACTAATTGAATACTACACAAAGTGGCCGGAGGTCGCTTTCACTCCTTCCATTACCACCACAACAATCACCATGTTCCTGTCTACATCGTTTTCCAGGTTTGAAATCCTACTGAGCTCATAAGTGACAATGGGACACAATTCACATCAAGTGAGTTTGCAGAATTTCTGTCAGTGAGAAACATCACACATAGGAAAGTGTCTATATAGCATCCTCAAGCGAACAGTGCTGTGGAAAGCTTGAACCGTGTTCTGAAGGAAACACTCCTCACAGCAGAGCAAGAGAGGAAGCCATGGAAACAGTTCATACAGGAGTTCCTGTTCACATACCGCGTCACACCACACAGCACTACGGGGGTGTCACCCTATGAGCTCATGTTCAACAGAAGGATGCGCACGAAAATGAATATTGGACCAGCTAGTATATCCACCCTTCTGCCAGAAGAGCAACTGCGTGACCATGTCGCCTTCAGACAAAAAGCATCAAAAACTTACACAAATGCAAAGCGAGGTGCACAAAGAAAAAAATAAATAAAAACAAAACAAACCTAGCCGCAAAATGTTCCCTGGAGTCACATGCAATCCCCCCCCCCCCCCCACTGAGAAGGAGAGCCTGTCTTGAAGATTTCTCCTCTGATGAAGTCTTGTGTATAAAAAACAAAACGTTTCAATAAGTTTTTTAATTTTCAGTTATTTAATATAAAATATTTTTCAATCTATCCAGAGGACCTGACTTAACGTTGTCATATTTTAAAATTTTACTTGTTTTATCGCTCCAAACTCTGCAGCAGATAAACCCAAAGCCACAGTGAGTTCAGACAGAAGCATCCTACCAGCAGGAGACAGTGTTAGACTGAGCTGCTCTGTGGACACATCTGATGGTTGGAACTTTGACTGGTTCAGACGAGAGTCAGAATCTTCTCCGTCCATAAAATACAATAAACCAGACAGAGTCACAGAGGGAGGTCTGTACAGCTGCAGAGGAGGAAGAGAAGATCCAGTTTACTACACACAAACCAGCTCTGAAGTCACCATTTATAAAACTGGTGAGTTCAATTTATTCTGAAGTGAAATAATTTACTCGTCTGAAACATGAAACACGTCTGGCTGTTTGATAAAATGTTTGTGTAATTTTTAATTACATTTGTTCTTTGTACATTTTCACCTAACAACAGTTTAATAAATCAAACTTCATATCCAAAACTAAACAAACATCATGTTACTTTATATGTTGATATGAGTATTTGTCTCATTTTTTTCAAAGCAGTTCTTCTCAGTTTTGAGAACAAATTTTACTTTAGATGTTAATTATTAAAAATAGCAGTTAGTCATTTTACTTCAGTTATTGTTTCAGAGTCAAAACGTATATATATATTTTTTTCATGTGAACAGTTTCCATTAAACCCAGTGTGATCCTGGAACCCAGCTGGTCTCAGATCTTCAGAGGTGAGACAGTCACAATCAGATGTCAGATCCATTGAGGAGGAGGAACTCAGTGGATGTATGGATGGAGACCACCCAACAGAAACTCTCCAACATCCAGTGAATACAAGATCAGCAGATTTACTGAGTCTTGCAGTGGAGGATACAAATGTTATGGTAGAAGTGGCTATCGGTATACAGACTGGAGTGATCCCTTCAGAATCTCATTGTTACGTGAGTCAAGTTGTTGTTCAACTATACTAAGATGGCGCCGGTGTGTAGGGCTTGCCGTACATTGCTCTCTGCTTTGGTTTTGTTTTATTAGTTGTACAGTGTGTTTTTTGCAGTGTGTCGACATATCTGCAATATGATAGTCGGGCACTTTTGGAGCTCCATACTTTTGCAGAATTGCCGTGGAGCTTCTTCACAGCGGTCGGGACTGTCTCTCTCCGGTCCTGTCCGGGACACCTGCCTTCCTGCTTCGTGACCCTGGCCCATCTCCACGGAGGAAATGCTGCAGACATCGGGGAAAGCACGCCGGAGTTTTGGTGAAAATGAAGCACCGTGTGGATTATTCTGCCAAGGATGCTGGGGCTCGTTTTGGATCTGGATCTGATCCTTGCCTCCTGGACCTGTGCATCTAGGGCCCTGCAGTTGGCCAGCTACCCACGTAACCTCCATGTAAACAACAGGAGTTGCCTACCGGCATGGCACACGACCTGACCTGGAGGTGCTGATGTTAAAAATCTGCGGCCGCTGGCGTGCGCTCCCTCCACCACTATTGAGTCTCCTTTGAACTGTATCAGGATGTGTTTGGTCAATGCACGCTCCGTTACCAACAACATTTTTTATCCTCAGGGACTACTTTCAAGAGTACGATTTGGACTTTCTCTACATCATGGAAATTTGGGATGTCTCCCAGTGAGTCCAGCGCCTTGACGGAATTGTTACCCCTGGACTGTCTGTATTTTAATGCCCCGTGGCCATCAGGCCGGCGCGGAGGTGGATTATTAACAATATTCAAATCCAACTTTGACTATAAACAACTGCCCGTTCCGATTTCCTGCTCCAGCTTTGAGCTGAGCGTCTTTGAACTCGGACATTCGCCTTCGACACTGTGCACGCTTATTTACCACCCTCCGAGATCCAATGATTTCATAAATTAATTCTCTGGCTTTTTGGCTGAAATCACACCAAAATGTGTTCATGTACTGTTTATTGGGGACTTTAATATTCATGTTGTCAGGAGAAGCCCTTGGTTAAAAACTTTTTAGATTTATTGGACTCATTTAATCTAACTCAGCAGATTAATGGTCCCACCCAGGAGCGCGGACACACACTGGACCTTGTTTTAACACGTGATGTGACACTTAACAGTTTTGAAATGGGTGATAATGTATTTTCAGACCACAAGCCAGTTCTGTTTGAGTTTGCCTCCCCCCATCTAACTCCTAAGCCGTGCGCTCCTGCACATCGTACCCATGTTTTGTTCAGCCAGCATACATCGTCAGACCGCCATACGCATAGCACAAACTGACGGCTATAGCTGTTAGGTCAGCATACATAGTCAGATTGCCATATCAGAGTCAGAGATTCTTTGTCGTTTGCACCACATGTGGCACATGTGGTGGAGCGAAATTATGTACACAGGGTCCCAGTTACATCCAACAATAAAAATGTAAAAGAAAAACAATGATAACATCTAAGATATGAACTAAGAAAAACATCAACAAATACACTAAGCACTAAGAGCATAAAAACATTGTGTCGAACAGCAGCACGAACATGAGCATGAGTCTGTGTGAGCAGATGAGCATGCATGAACACATCAACATGAAACAGATCAGCAGCAACATGATGTGATTTTTCACAGTGATTATTTTGGTTAGATATTCATGAGTCTTTTTTTAATATTAATTTGATATTCATGAGTCTAACGGCTTCAGGGTAGCTGTTTCTCAGTCTAGTGGTTCTACACTTAATGCTCCTCAATCTCCTTCCTGAAGGGAGCAGGGCAAAAAGTGTGTGTGCTGGGTGAGTGGGGTCCATCATGATGCAGGTGGCCCTTTTCCTACATCTAGAGGTGGAAATGTCTGTGATAGTGGGGAGATTGACTCCAACAGACTTCTGTGCAGCCTTCTCCACTCTCTGCAAAGCTTTTCTTTCTGCAGCTGTGCAGCCTCCGTGCCACACGTTGATGCTGGAGCACAGGATGCTCTCCACTGCACACCTGTAGAAGGAGGTGAGTACTGATCTACCTAGTCCAGCTCATCTTAGCCACCTGAGGAAGTAGAGTCTCTGATGAGCTTTCTTGGTCAGGCTGGAAGTGTTGTTGCCCCAGCTGAGGTTGTCTTTCAGGTGTACACCCAAGTACTTGTAGCTGGAGACCACTTCCACCGCAGATCCTCCTATGTTCAGGTGGGTATAGATGTGTTTGTTCCTTCTGAAGTCTACAATCATCTCCTTTTGTCTTCTTTACATTGATGTGAATGTTGTTCTCTTTGCACCAGCTCTCCAGGTGTTCCACCTCCTACCTGTAGCTGGACTCATCATTGTTTGTGATACATCCCACCACTGCTATATCATCTGCAAACTTTACAATTTGACAGCCTGGATGGGTAGCTGCACAATCATACATGAGCAGAGTAAACAGGAGAGGGCTCAACACACATCCCTGAGGAGAGCCAGTGCTGAGGGTTATGGTGGAGGAGGAAGAATTGTGGATCCTCACTGACTGTGGTCTGTTTGTTAAGAAGTCTAGTACCCAGTTGCAAATGGAGGGGCTTAGTCCTAGTGTGGATAGTTTGTTCATCAGGGTTTGGGGGATCATGGTGCTGAAGGCAGACGTGAAGTCCACAAAGAGCATACGGATGCAAGTCTTTCTGCTTCAGTTGGTTGAGTGCAGTGTGGATCACAGAGGAGATGGCATCCTCTGTTGATCAGTTCTTGCGGTATGCATACTGATGAGGGTCCTTGTTTATGTTGATGGTTGTTGTGATGTGAGTCATGACCAGTTTTTCAAAGCATTTAGTGACTATCGGGGTGAGGGCCACTGGCCGATTGTCATTCAGACTAGTCACTGTAGAGCTTTTTGGGACTGGGATGATGGTGGGAGTCTTCAGGCAGATATGAACGGTCTCCAGGGTAAGTGAGGTATTAAAAAGTCTGTCAGCACCTTGAAGAGCTGATCGGCACATTCTTTCAACACTTTTCCGGGGATGTTGTCTGGGCCGGTTGCCTTGTGTGGATTAATCCTCCTGAAAGTACTCTTTACTTCTGCTGAGGTCACGCTGAGATGCTCTTCATCCGGTGGTGAGGTGAGTCTGGTGCTGGGTGGTCTGTTTGGGTCTTCAAAGCATGCATGGAACGTGTTGAGGGCATCAGGCAGAGATGGGTCTTTGGGGCATTGTTCACTCCTTCCTTTATAATCTGTTGGGAGGCAGTCCTTTAGATTCAGGTGATTAAAGTCTCAGGCTACCACGTAAATATGTGTAATATGCCTAGCACTGATCACCATACACGTAGCGCAAACTGACGGCTGCATCTATCCGCTGTAAGATCACCATATGATTCTATTTCATTAGCCATATCACACCATGACGTAGCAGTTAACCTGTCAGATCATCATATACTTTGTTATTAACAGCTGTATGACACCCTGATGCCTCAGTCCACCTTGGCTTAGCAGTTTAACAGCTGGATGACACCGAGTCAGCAGTTTAACAGCTGTATGACACCGAGTTAGCATTTAATCTGTCAGATGAATGTACATGTTAACACCTTCATTTTCATTTCATTTCATTTCATCAGCACACAAGTTTTATACAAAAATTGTTAGGAAGAAGGCAGGATACAGCAATACATTGCTAACAGGAATAAGAATATAATAATAAACTTTATTTATATAGCACCTTCCAGGACACCTTACACAAGGATACACAAGTGCATTGCAAGATAATACTAATAAAAACAACAATTACGACTGGTATATTCTCCCTAGCTTTGTACAGTGCTTTAGATGGGTTGTGTATTAATATTTATGTGCCTACTGCATTTTAAAGAAATTAAGACATTTGTGGCAGAGCAGAATCTTATTTGCAACAAATTCATCTACCAAGCTTGTGTAGGAGTTGTGCTTTCCCTGGTCTCTGTCATCCTCTAGTGTTCTATATTTGTCTACTCTCCCTCTGATATCTGCACCTGTGATGTTTCACAGGTGTTCTGTGTTAGTCTTGTTAGTGTGTGTGTATTTAAGTCTGTTTGCCTGCGTCCCTCACTGTCTGGTCATTGTGTCACTGTGATGCCTGTCCTGCGCCTCGTGTCCTGCACCTCGTGTCCTGCATCCTTTTCCATAAGTCTGCTGCCCCGTCAGCCATATTTATTTTGTAAATAATAAATTATTTATTTTATATTCCCCGAGTTCTGCCTGTCTGCCTGCACCAATGAGTCTCCTGCCTAGAAATCACACAGAATGACTAGAACAAACCAAGACCCAGCAGGCAGCCTGACTCTCACTGCTCTATCCCTGGAAGACAAGCTGTGGGGTCATTTTAGAGACTCTGAGTCTCCAGCTACATCCCCGGAGATTCCTCGGTTCCTGATTCTGGCTCCTGAGGTCCTCACAGCTGCAGCCCCTGTGATTGCTCCCATGCCTACTACAGTCCCCATAGTTTTTCCATCTCCTGCAGCCTCTGCATCATCCACGCAGCGTGAGGACCCAACCTGTCCTGAACCCACAGACCCAGACTTTCCTATTCCAGATCCTGTCGCAGAAGATCCAGCCCCCGTGGTGGATCCCATGCTGCACCCAGCCCCCATGGTGGATCCCACGCTGCACACAGCCCCCGTGGTGGATCCCACGCTGCACGCAGCCCCCGTGGTGGATCCCATGCTGCACGCAGCCCCCGAGGTGGATCCCACGCTGCACGCAGCCCCCGAGGTGGATCCCACGCAGCCCCCGAGGTGGATCCCATGCTGCACCCAGTCCCCGAGGTGGATCCCACGCTGCACATATCCCCCGAGGTGGATCCCACACCACTCCAGGTCCATCCACTGAGTTCCTTGCTGCTGGCCAATCGGCTGAGCTCTTCACTGCCGCTGACCCATCTGCTGAGCTCCTCGCCGCTAACCCGTCTGCTGAGGTCCTTGCTCCTACTCTGCCCGACCTGTTCCTGCCTGTTGGACGACCTCTCGGCTGCCTGCCTGACTGGCCCCGGCCTGGTGAATGGTCTCCCAGCCCCCCGTCTGACCTGTTCCTGCTTTTTGGACAATCTCAGTTTCCCACCTGAACTTTGAACTTCTTGTGTTTCCGTGCATTGTGCCTTGCCCCTGGTGTACCCTGTCCAGTTCTTTGTTCCCCTTGTGTCTTTTTTTCTAGCGCCTTCCTCCCTGTTGGCTTCCCCCTTCCTCCCACCCATGTTTTGGGGGTGTGGGGGTCTTGGAGACGTCAAGGGACGTCCTGGGGGAGAGTACTGTGGGAGTTGTGCTTTCCCTGGTCTGTCTCCCTCTAGTGTTCTATATTTGTCTGCTCCCCCTCTCATGTCTGCACCTGTGATGTTTCACAGGTGTTCTGTGTTGGTCTCATTAGTGTGTGTGTGTGTATTTAAGCATGTTTGCCTGTGTCCCTCATTGTCTGGTCATTGTGTCACTGTGATGCCGGTTCTGCTCCCTGTGTCCTGCGCCTTGTGTCCTGTTCCATGATTCATGCAAGTCTGCTGCCCCATCAGCCATCTTTATTTTGTAAATAATTTATTTATTTTATATTCCTTGAGTCCTGCCTTTCTGCCTGCACCAATGGGTCTCCTGCCTAGAAACCATCACAGGTTGGAAGCTTGAAAAGTAAAAATTCTGGAGGAATTTCATCTGAGTAGCTGTAAAGTCTTTGTCAAAAGAAATGTCCAACTTTAGGTGTTCTGTTTGGTGTCCAGATAACCCGCGTGCAGCTCTGCAGTTCCAGGCATGTCATTGTCAGCTGAACTTGGAAGAATAAATGTATAATGTTTTAATGGAAGGTTTACTAATACCTGTCACATAATTTCATTTTTTTTCATTTACCCTTTATTTATACAGGTAGTCTCACTGAGTCACGAGAACTCCTTTTCAAGAGGCCTGGTTAGGGAGCAGATGGTAGAGGTTAGGGGCCTTGCTCAGGGGCCCAGAGTGGGCCAAATGAGGATGGAGGCAAGTGTGGGTGTTTCACCTTTTCCACCCACATTTTGATGTTGACGGTACCGGGAGATGAACCTGCGACTTTCCAATCACAGGCCCACCTTCTCCAACCTATTCACCACCACTCCCCCAATAATTTATATATTGCAAGTTACAATATTTACTCACCTGCAGGTAGAATCCACTTTGCACATTGGGCAGAATGAGATGCGTCCCATCTTCTAAACATCTGATGCCACAGTTTGGCCGACAGAAACTCTGAAAATGAAATGAAGCTATTTAGAGGACATTTAATCTCTAGGAGCTGCACTGAGTACAAAAATCCATCCGGGCTTGCTCCAAACTAAAAACAGTAGGTGCACACTATCATTACAAATGTAATTAAAGTAATTAATAAAAATAAAACAAATTATAAGCATTTATTCCACAGTATTGCAGCAGTGTGGCTGCATGACCTGCCTTGCCCTGCAGTGCATGAACAACCTGCTTGTATTACACCTGCTGAAACTAACACCCAGACTCTGTGATGGAGGACTTTAAGGCTTTGGCTCTGTCTCTGTAACGAGTCTGTATGGATCAGCACAAGACCTGACTCAGGACATTAAAATAAAAGGTTTTATTTATTAAAGGCGTTTGTCTGGGGAGGATCCGAGCCTCAGTTCTGGTCCAATCTATGAAGACAGACAGGTTAGTGACTGCAAAAAGGTTCTGGGAGCTGAGAGAGGTGGTGTGCACGTCACTAACCTTCTGTGGCAGGAGCAGGGCTGAGACAGAGAACGTTGGAGGGCTGGGCAGGAAACAGAATCCAGGGATGTAGCAGGGGTCGAGAGCCAGGAGCTGTGTGAACAGGCAAAAGGATGATCCGTAGTCGTGGTCGAAGAGGAGAGCGAGGTTGTACCATGTAGGCCGAGAGCGTGGTATCCAGACAGGGGCAAAGTCAAAACGAGGAATCAAGAGGGAAGCTGTGGTCAAAAACGAAGAAACTAGGAACGAACGAATGCTGGATAATTTACTGGCTGTGAGGCTTTCAATAATCTGGCACTGAGGAGAGTGAGAGTGGAGCTTAAGTAGTGAGCTGAACAGGTGTGGCAGGTGAGTGGTGATTGCAGATTGCTGAGAGAGAGTGACAGGAGCAGAAAATGGGTGATAGGCAGTGCAGGACCAAACAGGATTAAATAAACAGAAACTGAGGCAGGAAAAAACGTGAATGATCTTAAAACAGGGGCTGTGATATGAGGAGCAGAGGCTTAGGCAGATGGGGGGGGGGGCAGCGGGGGCCGCTGAGCGTGACAGTCTCTGCTTTAAGATAAATACAACTGTGCTCCACCTCCTTTTCAGGTTGTTTTCTGGTTGTTCATCACTTCACCTTGATATGCTAGTAGAAGTAATCTGCAGCCACTTCTTCAGCTCGTCCTCCATCCCTCCCTCGTCTGCAGCATGCAGCAGAATGTTCATATTGTCCTTATATTGTTTAAATTAAATTCACAAAGCTCGGACTAACTTCACTCGCACTCTTCGCACATAAACAAACAGAGTTTTCGCTCCGCCTGAAGTCGCGCACATATTACACGCAAAGCCTCAACAAAACAATTTAATTATGGTTCTGCATGCACACTGTAAATTGTGTAAATACACAATAATACCATGTGCACTGTGCACCAAAACAATTTACTGACTTACTTTTTGGCCGTATCTTGCAGTGTAGGATGATCAGACGGCTCCTCTGCACGTCATGAGCTCATTGCAAATTAAATGTATGCTACCATAACGTGTATGCTGGCCAAACAGAACACCGGCCTTGCGGTGGAGGCAGGGTGGCCCAGGAGCAGCGGTAGCATGTTCTGTGTTTATATGTCGTTAATAAAAAGTTGGAAGAAAAAAAAAACAGGGAGCCCTGCAGCCCACAAATCAGACTGGCTCACCGGGAAATCTCCAGACTGTCCCGATTGGCCACTCTGGGCCTGCTAGGGTGTCCAAATACTTCTTTAAAACGTCTTCGGTTGATCCAAAATGCTGGTGCCAGAGTCTTAACTGGAGTAAGTCGGAGAGATCATACTGTATCTCTCCAGTTTTAGTTTCTCTCCAGTGGCTCCCTGTCAAATCCAGAATATAATTCAAAATCTTACTTCTAACCTACAA
>NC_056498.1:21706818-21713823 GCF_014905685.2 Nematolebias whitei
TTAGAGGACATTTAATCTCTAGGAGCTGCACTGAGTACAAAAATCCACCCGGGCTTGCTCCAAACTAAAAACAGTAGGTACACACTGTCATTACAAATGCAATTAAAGTAATTAATAAAAATAAAACAATTATCAGCATTTATTCCACAGTATTGCGGCAGTGTGGCTGCATGACCTGTCTTGCCCTGCAATGCATGAACAACCTGCTTGTATTACACCTGATGTTGAAACTAACACCCAGACTCGGTGATGAAGGACTTTGAGGCTTTGGCTGAGCTCTGTCTCTGCTTTAAGATAAATGAGATTGTGTCCCACCTCTTTCAGAGCTTTTCAGGTTATTTTCAAGCTGTTCATCACTTCACCGTGATACGCTAGTAGATGGAGCTAAATATGCTAGTAGAAGTAATCTGCACCCACTTCCCCATCCCTCCCTCGTCTCTAGCATGCAACAGAATGATTATATTGTCCTTATATTGTTTAAATTAAATTCACAAAGCTCGGACTAACTTCGCTCACACTGTTCGTGCATAAACATACGGAGTTTTTGCTCTGCCTGAAGTCGCACACATATTTCACGCAAAGCGTCTTCAAAACGATTTACTTGCGATTCAGAAAATGCATGCACACTGTAAATTGTGTAAATACACAATAGCACCATGTGTATTGTGCACCAAAACAATTTACTGACTTACTTTTTGATCGTATCTTGCAGTGTAGGATGATCATATGGCTCCTCTACACATCATGGGCTTATTGCAAACTGTGCATGCGCGCACATGCGTATTAACTTAATGTATGCCACCGTAACAAGTATGCTGGCCGAACAGAACATTGGGCCATTAACCACTTTACTGCCTCACATTTCACAGATGTTTATAACTCTGAATTTATAATTCAGCCCCCGGTGTTTCTCACCACCAATGAGGAGCTAACATCCCAGTTAAACTCTGTCTGCTTAAAGGCTCTAGATCATGTTGCTCCTGTAAAAACCAGAAAAACGAAACTCGGATCAGAACCTTGGCTAAATTATGTCACCAAGGTCATTAGACAAGAGTGCAGGAGGGCGTAGTGCAAGTGGAAGAGACAAGCTGCAGACCTCTTTTCAAATACTAAAAGAGTTGGCATTGTTATCAGAAAGCAGTAAAAGCTGCTAAATCTAAATACTTTTCTGATATAATTATAGCAAACTCTCAAAACCTGCGTGTCCTCTTCTCTACCCTAAACTCAGTTCTCCACCTCACTGAACCATCACCTCTGGAAGCCTCAACTGAGCTATGCGAGAACTTTCTACACTTCTTTTTAGAAAAAATTTGTAAACACACGGGCTCTCATTTCCCCTCCAGCTCATGATCTGTCCATCCCACCCCAGTGTGTTGCCGTTTTTGACCATTTTGAGCCCATCTCTCAGTCTTCTCTAGAGCAGGTCATATGCAGCATGAAACCCTCTGGTTCCCCCTTTGACGTGGTCCCCCCTCAACTAAGAAATGGGGTTTTTCCTACTCTGGGTCCTTCTGTTCTGTTATATTAACGGGTGTACCCAGAATGAAAGGACTGAGACAAAACAGAGACCAGGATTAAATATCAATTTACAGTGTTTATTTACAAAGTGGAATATTAAAATGACATCATGCGAGGGTGCTGGTTCTCCTGTGGGGCAGAGGGAGCAGTGAGTAGATAGTTTGGAGGATTTTAGTAGAATTCTGGTGATGGGTTTTCTTACTGGAGATGGTCGAGGTTGGAGCAGAGATAAGGTACCCAACAATGCCCAGAGCGTAGAGCAGAGTAATCCAAAACAGGCAGGCGAGTGGTGGTGGCACAGAGCAGCTGAAGGAATGCAGGAGGATGAGAATCTCAGGTTTTCACAACAGAGTGGTAGGACGGCAGGTGAACTCTGGGAATGCAGACAAAAACACGAGGCATTAATAATCATAGGCTTCCTAGAGATAGACTGGCTAGAACAACTCTACCGTTGGTAGTGGATGTCCCAGCGCCTGCTGCATGGTCTCAGTGGCTTCTTATACTCCTCCTGCATGAAGAGTTTATGTGCTGCAGCTGCTGCCAATTAAGTGTCCTGAGTGGAGGAAGGAAGAAGGCAGGACAGAACTCCTACATGTTCTAGCTATTGTGAATAGCAGTTTATCCTCAGGTGAGGTGCCAAAAACCTTCAAACATGTTACTGTTCAACCTCTGCTGAAAAAGCCTAACCATGACCACTCAATCATGTCCAATTTCCGGCCTGTCTCCAGACCCCCATTTTTTTCATTCATTCAACTTTTATTTAAACAGATAAATCACATTGAGCCTCGAAGACTCAATTACAAGTGAGACCTGTTTGGACAGACAAAAACAGTGGTTAACTGGACACAGGTAGGAGTTGGAGGCGAAAAAAATTCCTATCAGACTTTTTTTTTCTTGCCTGAGAAATAAAACCCTTCTATTATTAAAAAAACACCTCACACAAACAGCACATATTGATGTAGACATTCTGCAAACGGAGGAGTCATCTGCCCGAGTTCAGGAGGGCTCAGAGGCACACCACTGCTTCTCACAGGTGGACGGTTTCCTAGCTGCCCACAAAAACTCTGGCCTGGGGATGGATAGTTTCCAGGCTGCCCTCCTGATCTTCTGCTTCACTGGGGATGGTTACCTGGCCACCCACCTGAACATTGGACCTGCCTTGTGAGGTCTCCTGACTGTCCACCTTGATTCTCGGTTGGGGTCCTGGTACTCGTTGTTTGTGTCTAGAGTTCCCCAGGTTTTGCCTGTTGTTTTTTTGTTCTTTTTGTCCTCTGTGTTTCTCTGTCCTGGTCTGTCCTGTTTTTTGTCCCACCTCCCACCCAAGTTGGATGTAGCATCATCCTTGAGATGTTAGGAGCCATCCCTTGAGTGGGGGATACTACAGGGTTTTTGAGTTTTTCCCGTCTTTGTTTGTTTCCTCATGTTTCCAGTCAGCTCTCCCTCCTCGTGTTTAACCCTTGTCTCACCTGTGTCTAATGTTAATCACCGCAGGTGTCTGCGTTGTCCCAATCAGTGCTGTGTGTGTATATATTCAGTTCCCTTGTGTCTTGTCTTTGTCTCCGGATTGTCCTTCAATGGTGTCTTGGTTTGCCTTCCGTCATGTCTGCTCTGATATGTTCTCAGTACCAGTAAGTGGCTGCCCTGTCAGCCTTTTGATTTTGTTTTTTTGAGAATAAATATTTTGATCTTTTTACCTCAAACCTCCTTGTCATCTTCCTGCACTTGGGTTCAACACTCCTGATGACAGATCCTGACAAAGTAGTCTGTTAAAGCCCTACTCCCAGCTCCTTTGCTTTGTGCTCAACATGGAGAGAGAGAGAGATATGTGAGGCACAGCTTCATCACTCATTTGATACCACAGTAATTGTTCATGAGTTAACTCCACCACCACTGCCACCCCAGCAGGGGTCACATAAATGTTTTGTGTGTGAATTGTCCAAATCTTACCCTCCAAATGAGCTGTAAACTCCTTGATACCAGTCTGCGTGGCTCCTGTCATAGAAGAGCGTGACATGCGGGGTCAGGAAGAGAGACATAGGTGCATAGACTCAGGATACAAGGCTTCCATTGTTGGAACAGCTTCAGCAGTGGACTAGAGCCTTCAGCAGTCATGCGGCCCCAGTAGATATCAGCATGTTCAGGAGCCACTGGTTGCATCAAATACTGTCCATCTGTGCATAGTTCACCACATCGCAAATAGGAGCCATCTGGGAATTGAACTCTCACCCTTTGTGCCCCGCAGAGTACAGTTACTCCCAACTTTGTCAGTGTGTCTCTTCCCATCAGGTTGACTGGTGTTGCAAGTGAACAGACAAATGGATATCCTGATGCATGCTCAATAATCCAGGTAGAAAAATCTAAAAAAGTTAAATCTGGTCCTCTGGACATTCAAAAAAACAAAACAAAGCAAATCAACAAAAAAATGTAGAAACGTTTCGTCTCTCATCCGAGAGACTTCCTCAGTCTGAGGAGCTGTATTCAGCTCAGTCTCTTAAATAGCACCGCCTCAGGATGGATCAACCAGTTTTGCTGCTGACAACCAAAACCAGCTGATCACATGCTCAAGAAGGACCATCGGCCTAACAATGGATCATTAGCACACTGATGGCTGTTTACTATTCACAGAGGGCTGAGTGATACTAGCAATCACAGCAATGTAAGAGGGGGACAATTGAACACGTAGGCCTCCACCCCTGTTTAATGATGGACGGTTTCTTTTCACAAAGATGGCCTCCTTTACTCCTTTCTCAAACCATCGTTCCTCTCTATCCAGGATGTGCACATCTTCATCCCTGAAAGAGTGACCGCTGGCCTGGAGATGAGTGTAGACCGCAGAATCCTGGCCTGATGATGCTGATCTTCTGTGCTGGGCCATCCTTTTGGCCAGTGGCTGTTTTGTTTCCCCGATGTAAGACTGATCACAGCCCTCCTGACACTGAACAGCATACACAACATTGCTCTGTTTGTGCCGGGGGACTGGATCTTTGAGATGAACCAGTCTTTGCCTTACTCAGCCCTCTGTGAACAGTAAACAGCCATCAGTGTGCTAATGATCCATTGTTATGCTGATGGTCCTTCTTGAGCATGTGATCAGCTGGTTTTGGTTGTCAGCAGCAAAACTGGTTGATCCACCCTGAGACGGTGCTATTTAAGAGACTGAGCTGAATACAGCTCCTCAGACTGAGGAAGTCTCTCGGATGAGAGACGAAACGTTTCTACATTTTTTTGTTGATTTGCTTTGTTTTGTTTTTTTGAATGTCCAGAGGACCAGATTTAACTTTTTTAGACAAATGGATGTTGCAATTTTTGTGTTCCTATCTGAAATGGCAGTGGTACATTCAAGGGCAGACATTGCTCTGTCCCCGAGAACCCCATTAATGACACAGTTTTTGTGGATAGGTAAATGACCAGAGCTGTTGTGATTGTAGAGTAAGTGGCTCCTATGTCCACCAAGAAGTTCATTTCTTGTCCTCCCATTCTTGCCGGTAGCATAGGGTCTGCTGTGCACATGCTACCCTGTTGGTTCTCAGGGGTATGTCAGTAAGTACCAGGAGTTGGAAAGTCTTCCCACTGCGGATACTGTCCTCCTGTGTTGCGTGGATATTGCTGCTTGGTTGTGTGGAAGCATACCTGGTTGTCCACTGGGTGGCACTCGTCCTTGTGGTGGAGCTTGGCAATCTCTGGCCAAATGGCCTGATCTTCCACAATTGTAGCAGATGTCAGGAGCAGCTCCTCCACCTCTTTCCCCTTGTCCCTGCCCCATGCCCCTCTATCCTCGGCCCCCACCAGCACGGCAGCCCCCACCGTGACCGAAGCCAGCAGACCTGTATTGATTTTGATAGAAAGGAGGAGGAGGGTGGAGAGGGTTTGCATGATACGGAAAAGGAGGAGGGACTACTTCTCCAGGATATTGGTTAGTATATTGTACCCCAGCAGGAGAAGGTGTCGGCTGTGGAACTGCTGCAACCATCACATTCTCTGTCTTATTCTCTTTGGTGTTGCTTTTTGTCTAGCTTTCTGCAGCTGTAATTTAAGCAGTTGGTTTTCTAATTCAGCCTTTTCGTTGTTTTCCCTTTTTTGTTCTTCTTGTATCGTTTGCAGGTGGTGTATTAGATGTCTTTCCCACTTAGCGTAGTCACACCCAGGGAGATCTGGACTCTGCCACAGATGTGGGCACTCCCTTCAGGACTGCCTCTCTAAATAATTCAGTTAAATTAGAGGGCGTTCCTTTAGGATCTACTGTTGTGTGTGTCATCCATTTTTCGGCTGCTAAGGTAATGTAAACTTTGGGGTGGGTTTTAGGCTCCCATTCAAACTTGGGAATTGTTGCAGGGGTGGATAGTGAAAATTGTTCCCTGATTGCACGTCCTAGTTCAGTTATTACTTGATTTAGTGAAACCTCGTTGTCCAGTTTACTGGTGCGTGCTACAGTTTCTAATTCTCTGGCCACCAGGGGCTTCACAGACTGTCCCAGGATTGCTCTAAAGTCTCCTAGGGCCAGGAACATTCCACTGGTGAGACCACTTAGTTCGGAAAACCACAATCTGCCTCCTGCAGAGATGCTTGGGAGTTTATCAACCAGAGCATCTTTGTCTCCCACTGGAAAGGGCACATTTCTGGCAACCCCCGGATGATTGTAGTAACGGAAACATGCACTCAGCCTCATCAAGTTTTTTATCTAATCCTCTTGTTGTCATTGTGTGGGTTCTACCAGAGGGATGGGCTGTTTGAGGACTCAACTGCTCGTAAATGGACTAATGTGGTTCTTAGTATGTCAATTTCATGATCTATTTCCTCCTCTGTTTTCAATTGGAAATTCTCCTGCTCTTCCTGTTCAGGTATCAAATGTCCTCTCGCAGTCATCGATACTCTGACAGGTTGTCTTCCTTGTGCATCCTGAAGCTCATGCTCTAATCTCTCCATTTTGCGCTCGCATTGTTCAATCATTTCTTTGGTGTGAGCCACCATTCTAAGGTTTATTTTATCTGTTCTATTTTATTCGCCTCTTCGTACTTCCCTGAGCCCATGCTGTAATTTAGGCTGGATTGACTGCCACCACCCATTCCTCTTTGTTTGAGAGGAAGAGGTGCAAAAACCTTTGTTTTGGGCTATGGAGGTGCTGAACAGGTCAGGCTTTTCAGGCTGTTCCTCCAACAGTCCACTAAATGGTGCTGCTGCTGCTTGTCTAAATGGGTTGGTGTTGGTATTTTCTAAAACCAGCATCCCCTGTCATCATCATTTAAGTTTCTCTGACAGTTCATCAGAATCAGAATAAACTTTATTGGCATTGCACCGAGATACAACGAGAATATGTACGTACAGTCGACTGAAGATGGGCGGAGTGCACGAAGCTGTGGCTAAAATAATTAGCGCGGCCTTCTTCTTATTCAGAATAATATTTTGCTTAGATAAGAAAAGGAAAGAAAACATGAGGAGAGAGAGTATAAAAAATAGATCTCTCACACCGTGTCCTAGACAGGGCACAAT
>NC_056498.1:21713923-21721630 GCF_014905685.2 Nematolebias whitei
CCCAAAACCTTAAAGAGCTAAGATCTTTTCTGGGATTCGCTGGTTACTATAGGCGGTTCATTAAAAACTATGCTACCCTTGTCAAGCCGCTAAACCTCCTCACACGTGGCTATGCACCAGTTCGTCAGTCCACCAAGACTAATGGTCTTTTGGCTAAGTACCTTGATCCCAAACAGTCCTTTGGTGAAAGGTGGACCACTGATTGCCAAACTGCCTTTAGTGCAGTAATTGAGAAGTTGACCTCTGCTCCTGTACTTGGATTTGCCAATCCTAAGTTACCTTATATTCTCCACACAGATGCAAGCACAATAGGGCTGGGAGCTGTGTTATACCAGGAGCAGGAAGGTAAGCTCAGAGTAATTGCCTATGCCAGCCGAGGCTTGTCCCAGAGTGAATCAAGATATCCAGCCCATAAGCTTGAGTTTCTGGCCTTGAAGTGGAGTGTGACAGAGAAGTTTCATGATTATCTGTATGGGGCCAGCTTCACTGTCATTACAGATAGCAATCCACTCACATATGTCCTGACATCAGCAAAGCTTGATGCCACCAGTCACCGTTGGTTAGCTGCACTTTCTACATACTCATTTAATATGCAGTATCGTGCTGGAAGACAAAATTTAGATGCTGATGCCCTGTCAAGGCGCTCTCATGGGGAAGCTTCAGAAAAAGACCTTCCATGCAAAGAGTGGGAGCTAGTTCACCAACTCACAAAGCAATTGAGTGAACCTGGCGGTGCTAAGGAGATATCTTCTGACATTGTGGATGCCATTTGTCAGAGTTGTCTGGTGAGAACACACCTCCAGTCAGACTCATTACATAATATCACCATGGTTGAGTCCTTATCAGCCAGCATCAAGGTCATTCCAGACACTTATGTCAAGGAACACTCATATGGCTTGCCAGTTATTCCATCTCTGTCACAACATGATTTAAAAGAAGAACAGCAATCTGATCCTGCTATCCGCAAGGTAGTTTATCAGCTTGAGACGGGTGAAAAGATTCCCCACACAGCTCGAGAGGAATTGCCCGAGCTGCCCTTGTTGCTGCGAGAATGGAGCAGGCTGGAGTTGGAGAACGGTGTGTTGTATAGGAGAAGGCAGGAAGATGACAAACTCATTTTCCAACTAGTTCTTCCTCCAAACCTACGCTCTACAGTCCTCAAAGCCCTCCATCAGGATATGGGGCATATGGGCATAGAACGTACACTCGATCTGGTACGCCAAAGGTTCTTTTGGCCAAAGATGGCAGCTGATGTGGACCGAACCATTAAAACCTGTGAACGTTGTGTTAGGCGTAAGGCTTTGATTGAAAAAGCAGCCCCACTGGTGAACATAAAGACCAGTCGTCCTCTTGAACTACTGTGCATGGACTTTTTATCCATTGAGCCAGATAGTGCCAATACCAAAGACATTCTTGTACTCACTGATCACTTTACAAAATTTGCTGTGGCCATACCCACTCCCAACCAGAAGGCAAAAACTGTCGCCAGATGTCTCTGGAATGACTTTATGATCCATTATGGCATTCCAGAGCGCTTACATTCTGACCAAGGGCCAGACTTTGAATCAAAATTAATCAAAGAACTCTGTGAGCTGGTTGGAATTAAGAAGACTCGAACTACTCCCTATCATCCAAGGGGGAACCCGGTCGAGCGCTTCAACCGAACCCTGCTAAATATGCTGGGTACACTGGAAGCCAAGCAAAAGTCTATGTGGCGGGAGTATGTAAAACCCCTTGTACACGCTTACAATTGTACAAGAAATGAGGTCACAGGGTTTACACCCTATGAACTCCTGTTTGGTAGATCTCCACGACTCCCTATTGACCTAGCTTTTGGCTTACCAGTTAAAGAACCTCCATCTTTCTCCCACTCAGAGTATGTTAAAAACCTCCGATCTCGGCTTGAGGAGAGCTATAGATTAGCCACACAGAGTGCTGTCAAGTCTGCCAAAAAGAATAAAAGATGTTTTGATAAGCGAGTGACACCCTGTGGTCTGGAGGTCGGCGATAGAGTGCTTGTTCGTAATGTTAGATTACGCGGAAAGCACAAACTGGCGGATAGGTGGGAGCAAGGGGTGTATGTTGTTGTTAAGCGTGCAGGTGATCTTCCTGTCTACACTGTAAAACCTGAGACTAGGGATGGACCAACTCGCACACTCCATCGAGACCTACTGCTGCCCTGTGGGTTCCTCTCAGCCAGTATAGTAGATTTCCCTGTACCTGGCCGCAGACCAAAGACTCGTAGCCAAATTCAGAATCACTCTGATTTTGCTCTGGAAGGAGAAGGGGATTCTGATTCAGATGCTCCCGAATGCGTTGAAAGAACCATCCAACCTGAACTCTTGATTGAGTCTGGTGATGTAGTGAGATTTACCATGTCATCAGCCCCAAGTGACACTGTTGATGCTGATCCTTCTTTATCAGGTTCAGTAACAGCCCCTGCATATGCGATACCTACGGCTAAGGAATCTTTGCCACTGTCCAATGAAGAGCTGCTCAAGTCTGTCGACAAGGCAGAAGAACTAACAGAAATGCCAAAGATGGAGGAAAACGCTACAGCTTACCCTTCTGAGTCTGTGGAACTGCCTGTGGAAGATGATGTACTTCCTGACACGACTGAAGACGTACACGATGCCCAAGTAGCTGTGGAGCCTGAGGGTGAAGGTCTTGGCCTTGAGCAATCTGAGTCATCATTGGATCTGACATATAACGGCTCTGCCACTGCGTCTAATGATGCTGAGGCTGAGATAGCCCTCAGACAATCTACCCGGCAGCGTCACCAGCCAAGTCGACTGCAATATTCGGTATTGGGTAACCCATTGATTTCTGTTGTTCAAACCTTGTTTCAGGGCTTATCTGATGCCTATACGCAGGCTTTAAACCATCGTCCCTGCAGCAGATGTTCAGAACTGGTAAAGTCCCATAATTCTCCTGCAACGAGGACGTGCACAAATTAAGGCGAGGAGGGTGTAACCCAGTCAATTTTGGTGCTTTTATTTCCTCAGTTTTATGCCACTGTTTTGGGACTAAGTGTGAAATCTCATGAGATTTCACGGGATTTGAGTTTCATAGAAAAACATAGCTCCTCCCATCAATTGGGAGAGCAGGTGTGTGACTGAGGAAGTTCAGAGCTGCTGCAGGTGGGCATTAAGAAATTTTGAATACATTTTATAGACTGTCAAATACTGTCAAATCCTTACTGGTATGCTTCTCAGCTTTTAGATGTTTCTAAACTGTGAGACACTGCTGTTTGTGCTTAAAAGACCAGAAACAAGCAAACTGGTGAGTGTTTATATTGTTTGTGGCATGCTAATGCTGGCATTAGCATGCTAAAGCAAATCCTAATTGTTTGTTAGCTTATAGCCTTTAAATATAAATGGTCAAATGCTATTCAATGGATTTAAAGGTTATGTTGTACTTTTGTGCCATCTTTAACACTCAATCATACAGCGACTATGAATTTGAAGAGTACTCTATTTGGAAATTATTGTTTGTATATTTATATTATGATAAACAATTTAGAAAAGTAAATCATGTACATGTAGATCATCAACATATTAATCCTATGTATTTGTAAAACTAATTATGGTATGGTATTGATGGTGATTTCGATATTAATACTAGAAAATGATGTTAACTTGATCCTGTTGTACAGGCCAGGTTTCCTATGATGGTGAGCTACCACTAGGCTTCAGGCCCAAAGAACCCGGAGCCAGAATCGGATCTGTTTGGTGCGGTAGGAAATGCTGTGGCCTGCTCCCTACACACACCCAAGAACCTTTACAAGCATTAAAGGCCTCTGAACATTTAATTAGTCTTTGACTCATCGAACATCTAAACCCCTCAATCTTATCTGGACTATTGCCCTGGTCTTGGTATCTTGTGAACTGTGGGATTATTACAAGCACTTGGATTTAGTCTGGAAAATTTGGGAGATCTGTTCATTTATTGAAATATCTTGGTTATTGGTATAATGAATGGATTGATGATGTTGATGACAGAGCTTATTATGTACATATTGTAAATATTATCAAAATTAATACAAAGCACCTTATGCACTGTTTTTTTGTCCTTGTGTTCTTGAAATGCAAATGCAACCATAACCCTTCATGAGGAAGACGTTAGGACCTTCTGATAACTGGCCTGTTACTAATACTGTTGAGTGAACACCATTTTTGCCAGATCTTTAGCATTTACATCATATATGCTACATCAAGCTTCAACACCTCCACATAAATTTGTAGACAACCAGATTCCACCAACCCAAACCGTAGAATCTAGTCGTCATCATGAATCCAATTTGTTCCTTAAAGAGGTCAGAGGGGTCCTCCTTACTCTGACTCCTGTCGGAAGAAGTTGATCGATTTTGTTGAGAGACCAGCTGATCCTTCCAATTAGGAGGTATGCAGAAAAAAAGAGGCTTTTTTTAAGGGTTCACAGGACAAAAGAGCGCAGCAGGGAAGCGGGTGGGGGGGAGAGAGGGAAAACACGTCGGGTTTCACCGTAGAGTAGCAAGAAAAAAAATCATCATTTAAGTTTCTCTGACAGTTCATCAAAAATATACACTTTTTTTCAATAATCATCGGAACCTGTCATCACCATATAAGTTTCTCTGACAGTTCTCACACGTGTGGTCAACTTGTTCTATTTGTGGGCAGTCATGTTCCACAGGAAAACTCAATCAAACCTAGCTACCTTCCCCCACATCTGGGAACAAGTTTGGGGCACCACTCCCAACTGACAGAAGTCCCAGACTTTGTAGGCTCACACAGGGGTCCCAGACCCCAGGCCAGGTCCCTGACCTGCCTTCTTTATTCACAAGTCTATATTTTCTAATCCTTACACAAGCTTACAACCCATAAATTACTTCAAAAAACTTTTATACTCAATCTCTACTGACAAAACAATATTTTACAACATGATCGCTCAGTGCAGTGCCACAGAGAGGATAAAAAAAAGTTCCTCTTACCCGTTTGCTGGCCCGTGGAGCTGCACTGAACAACCCATGTTGGTATCAATTTCTCTGGTTACCAATCGTCCTTCTCCAGTATCTCGGGTTTTCGGCACCAAAATTGTCAAGGAAAATCAACACACCAACTCAGACTTTTCTGTCTATTCACCTGTTCCTCTTATTGGTTCGGAGATACATAGAGAAAAAACACAATTATCAGTCAGAGAGATTCAAGTTAAAAAGTATTACCAGCATTTATTACAGCTTTTAGCTGAAAGGAGATGCTCTTACCCCACACCAACAGAGATACAGCAAGAACCCAAGACGTATTTCCAAAAATAGAAATGGAAAAGTTCACCAGACACATTAACTCAGTCGATAACAACATAACGTTCACCAGAGAGGATGCAAATGACAACAAGCTGCCTTTTTTGGACTGTTTGGTTCAGATGGAAAGAGAGGACAGCCTCAACATTTAAGTTTACAGAAAACCAACCCACACAGACCAGTATCTTCTGTTTGACTCTCACCATCCACTGGAACACAAACTCTCTGTTATCAGAACTTTACAGCATCGGGCCGAACGCATCCCCACAAAGACAGAAGGGAAGGAAAAGGAACAGACACATCCAAGAAGCTCTCCAAACATGTAGATATCCTAACTGGGCTTTTGTCAAGTCAGCGAGGAAATCTACAAAACACACTAATAAACAGAAAAAGGAGAACAACAGACATAAAAACATTGTCATCCCTTATGTTGCTGGAGTATCAGAGAAATTCAGAAGGATTTTCAACAAACACAACATCCCAGTACATTTCAAACCCAGCAGGACTCTCAGACAGAGGCTGGTCCACCTTAAGGACAAAACACCCATACACAAACAGAGTGGTGTAGTGTATGTGGTCCAATGCAGCGAGGACTGTCCAGACCTCTACAATGGGGAAACTAAACAGCCCCTTCACAGACGCATGGCTCAACACAGAAGAGCTACTTCATCAGGACAAGATTTAGCTGTTCACCTCCACCTCACAGATAAGAGACACTCTTTTGAGGACCAAAATGTGCACATTTTGGACCGAGAACATCGATGGTTTGAGAGGGGGGTGAAGGAAGCAATTTATGTAAAAAGAGAAAAGCCATCTCTTAACAGAGGAGGTGGTCTCAGATTTCCACTTTCAAAAATCTATAATGCAAATTTAAGATGGATTCCCAGCCGGTTTTCACACTTGATGGGAACGGAGGGGCCTCATCTGTGAATTAGAGGAACAAAGACAAAGAAACCCCTACTGTTACGGTTTTGAGGTCTGAATCGTCAATTCTACATACAAACCGGATTCCAAAATAGTTGGGACACTAAACAAATTGTGAATAAAAACTGAATGCAATGATGTGGAGATGGCAAATGTCAATATTTTATTTGTAATATAACATAGATGACAGATCAAAAGTTTAATCTGAGTAAATGTAAAATTTTAAAGGAAAAATATGTTGTTTCAAAATTTCACAGTGTCAACAAATCCCAAAAAAGTTGGGACAAGTAGCAAAAAGTGGCTGGCAAAACGAAATAGAGCATATAACGAACGGCTGGAAGACCAATTAACACTAATGAGGTCAATTGACAACATGAATGGGTATAAAAGAACTTCTCAGAGTGTCAGTGTCTCTCAGAAGCCAAGATGGTAAGAGGATCACCAATTCCACCATTGTTGTGCAGAAAGATAGTGCAGCAATACCAGAATGGTGTTACCCAGCGTAAAATAGCAAAGACTTTTAAGTTATCATCATCAACCGTGCACAACATCATCAAAAGATTCAGAGAATCTGGAACAATCGCTGTGCGTAAGGGTCAAGGCCGTGAAACTCTACTGGATGCTCGTGATCTCCGGGCCCTTAAATGTCACTGCACCTCAAACAGGAATGCCACTGTCAAGGAAATGACAGAATGGGCTCAGGAATACTTCCAGAAAGCATTATCAGTGAACACAATCCACTGTGCCATCCGCCGTTGCCAGCTGAAACTCTACAGTGCAAAGAGGAAGCCATTTCTAAACAAGCTCCACAAGCTCAGACGTTTGCACTGGGCCAGGGGTCATTTAAAATGGAGTGTGGCAAAATGGAAGACTGTTCTGTGGTCAGAGGAGTCATGATTTGAAGTTCTTTATGGAACACTGGGACGCCATGTCATCCGGACCAGAGAGGACAAGGATAGCCCAAGTTGTTATCAACGCTCCGTTCAGAAGCCTGCATCACTGATGGTATGGGGTTGCATGAGCGCTTGTGGCATGGGCAGCTTGCATGTCTGGAAAGGCACCATTAATGCTGAAACTATGTTCAGGTTCTAGAACAACATATGCTCCCATCGAGAAGTCATCTCTTTCAGGGAAGACCATGCATTTTTCAACACAGTAATGCCAGACCACATTCTGCAGCAATCACATCATGGCTACGTAGGAGAAGGATTTGGGTACTGAAATGGCCAGACTTCAGTCCAGATCTTTCACTTATAGAGAACATTTGGCGCATCATAAAGAGGAAGGTGCAACAAAGAAGGCCCAAGACGATTGAACAGTTAGAGGCCTGTATTAGACATGAATGGGAGAGCATTCCTATTTCTAAACTTGAGAAACTGGTCTCCTCCGTCCCAAGACGTCTGAGTGTTGTAAGAAGAAGGTGGGATGCCACACAGTGGTAAGCACACACCCAGCACACACCCAGCACACACACTTTTTTCCCCACTCCCCTCAGGAAGGAGGTT
>NC_056498.1:21721730-21724881 GCF_014905685.2 Nematolebias whitei
TAAGAGTGTACGAGTGTACATGTTTTTTGCTTGGCTGTTTTCTGTGGCAGGTTAATAAAGGACACTTATTACTCCTAGCAGTAACAGCCTCCTCTGTGTTTTATTTTTCCTTCTTGTCTGAATATCTGTGCCGACCGTTCACGAGCCCTTTTGATAAAGAATTTCATAATACACATCCTCACTAATCTTTGTCACTTTCTGGTCCATAGTTTCTATGGCCTCTACTCTACTTTCTTTTTCATACTCTTCATTCATTAGCTCCTCAAAGTACTCCTTCCTCATCTCTTATAGGTCACTATGTGTCCCTCCCTCTTTTGGAAATAAGTATTGAATAAAGCCATTTCCATTCTCTTGGCAAAATCCACCATCATCTGTCCTTCCTGGTTTCTTTCCTTGACACCAAACCTACCCATCACTTCCTCATCCCCACTGTTTCCTTCACCAACATGAAAATTCAAGTCTGCTCAGATCACCACTCTTTCGTCCCTGGGAATACTCTCTATCACTTCATTCAGGTCTTTCCAAAATGTATCTTTCTCCTCCCCATCACATCCAACCTGTGGTGCATAACCACTGACAACATTTAGCATCTGACCTTCTACTTTTACCTTCAGGCACATCACCCTATCTGACACTCTTCACCTCTGCTACGTTCTTTGACAACTCCTCCTTCAAGCCCACCTCTAAACCATTTCTCTTTCTATTCACATCATGGTAAAACAGTTTGAACCCTGCTCCAATGCTACAAGCCTTGCTGCCCTTCCACTTGGTCTCTTGGACAATTAAAACATCTACTTTCCTTCACTGCATCATGTCAGCCAGCTCTCTACCTTTACCTGTCATTGTCCCCACATTTAGAATTGCAACCATCAGTCCTACATTCTTGACTTTCCTCTTCTCCCTCTGTCTCCTGACATGTTTCCCTCCTCATGGTCTTCGACTAACAGTAGCACAATTTCTGCGGCCACCCTGTTTGTCAAAAGCACTGATGTCGGTTTTTGTTAACCCAGGCCTCGACTGATCTGGTATCGTTTTGTTTTGATGAACTTGCATTATCCAATATTTTAACTCTCCTCACCTTTAACTGACATCCAGCTCTGTGGTGACTTCTTTCCTGAACGTTCACACCTGTAGAAACCTTCATCTGACTTTGACACTGCAGACATTTTCAGCTCTCCTCTTCCATCATTTAGGAGAAGTTTGTTGTTGTGATAGAAAAACACATCAGAAAGAAGTTCTTGTTCTCTCAGTCTGCAGCTCAGAGTCACAGGATCTCCCTCAGTCACAGGATGGATGGGGCTCTCCAGGATGATACCATCATCATCATCATCATCTGTAAAACAGCTTCAGTCAGCTGGTGTTCATGTTCAGAAACATCTGGCTCATGGAGAATCAACAAAGTTGCCTTTTATGTTAAAACTTCTGACATTTGATTTTGATTAAAAGAACATTTCTGAATATCCTGATGCATGCTCAATAATCCAGGTAGAAAAATCTAAAAAAGTTAAATCTGGTCCTCTGGACTTTCAAAAAAACAAAAAGTAAAACAACAAAAAAATGTAGAAACGTTTCGTTTTTCATTCCTCACTCTGAGGAGCTGTATTCAGCCCTCTGTGGATAGTAAACAGCCATCAGTGTGCTAATGATCCATTTTTAGGCCGATGGTCCTTCTGGATCATGTGATCAGCTGGTTTTGGTTGTCAGCAGCAAAACTGGTTGATCCACTCTGAGAAGGTGCCATTTATAAGACTGAGCTGAAAACAGCTCCTCAGACTGAGGACGTCTTTCGGATCAAAGCCGAAACGTTTCTACATTTTTTTTTGTTTTGCTTTGTTTTGGTTTTTTGAATGTCCAGAGGACCAGATTTAACTTTTTTAAACATTCCTGAAGTTTTACTGAATCTGAAACATGTTTCATGAGACACATTTCATTAAAACTACAACAAATTTCATGTACAACACTCTCTACACTACGAGACCTGAGCAAACACAAAAACATATGACTCAGACAGTTTTACAGATACTGAGCTCATATTTAGTGTGGTTGTAGCTGAGAGTCACTCTGATATTTTAAACTATAAACATCTCACAATATCTCACATCATCACATGGGATCAGGTTTAAAGCTTCCTTAGGAGTTGAGCTTTTAATGCTCGGGTTGAGTCACAGCCGAGGCAGGCTGTGACAACGCTGGACTGGAGAGACCTTTGGCACATGGTCAAATCCATCCGCTACTTAGTTGAGTCTCATCTCCGACTGAAAATTCCAGCAAGACTGCAAGACTAAGACTCGTGAAGACTTAGATTTAAGACTTAGACTGAGTTCCAGGACTTAAGACCTAAGAAGACTGAATAGTTCCAAGAAGTGTTGCCTTTTAAAGGGGTATCCACTTCCTGTTACGTGGTACTTCCTGATTGGTTGAAACATCTAGCAGGGGTGTAGTTCTAGTGATGTCAGAGGGTCACTAGAAGTCAAGAGACAGCAGGAATGTTTAAGAACGGTTAGTACAGACAGAGAAATGTTTATGAAGAGGTGAGACAAAGCAGGTGCCAGCAGCTCTTATTTACGGTCTGAGAGTTTTGAAAACAAGACACTTCATTCTGATAACTTGTCTCCGTTTGTCTCTGACTTTCGACCGACATCAGGTCCACTACCCTCATTCAGACAGAAGACTAAATGCACACTTACTTCGTAAATAGGCATTTAACTGTATTATCAAAGTCTAATGAGGTTTAAAAATCATTAATACTGTTTCACAGTTGATTTAAATGAGTGGTTCACTTCAACATTTAAAAATGGTATGAACTAAACACACTTTTTGATTATCAAGATATCTTAAAATAGTACTGATAATGTAAAAAGAAGAGTGTTCTTTCAATTGATTAATTCAGGATACAATTAAATAGTCTCTTGATGAGATACTTTGTATTTCTGGATTCAAATCAATGAAATGACAGTTCCTGTCCCCTGAAGGTCTTCAGAGACAGATTGTTGTCGGAGGCCTAGTTCACTACAAAGATGAACTGAGGTTTAGCTCAGTCTGTTTCAGTTTAATAAAGTTCCTGAATTCTTCAAGCTGCAGTTTTGTCCCATTTTCACCATCAACCCTCCAGTTTATGACTAATCTGTACAATAACTAAGAATGTGATATC
>NC_056498.1:21724981-21727423 GCF_014905685.2 Nematolebias whitei
CATGCGTGCACATCCGCTCACACAGACTCATGTTCATGTTTGTGCTGATGTTCAATGTTTTTATGTTATGAGTCCTTAGTGTATATTTAGTTGATGTTTTTCTTAGTTCATATCTTAGATGTTATTACTGTTTTTCTTATACATTTTATTGTTGGATGTAACTAGGACCCTGTGTACATAATTTCGCTCCACCACATGTACCACATGAGGTGCGAATGACAAAGAAACTCTGACTTAATGTTGACCCCAAGTTAGCAAACTGAGAAGAAGACAAAGCCATGTGTACAAAAAGTGTTTTTATTTACAGATGAAGGTGTTCTGGGCTGGAAGGGTCAAGGTGAGAATCTTTGTTTTTCTTTGGATTTAGAATAATGACTGGATTTTGAAGGAAGTCTCTTGAAGATGGAGCCAGAGAGGAGGGAGAGACGAGGTCCGAGGTTTCCACAGGAGAGTGGAGAATCCAGAGGAGGTGAGTATCGGTGGAGAGAGGAGCAGGTTGTTGTTTGATTGGTTGAAGGGACAAGATCAGATCGCAGCAAAGTCACAAGGAGCGAGGAGGTGTTGAGAGACTTTAAGATGCAGGACTTGGAAGTTGCTGAACATGATCAAAAGGGTTGGTCAAAAACTGTTTAGAAACAAGTTTTATTGTCCATTAATTACCAAAAGTTGTGATAATGTCCCAGCTCTGGAAAAAGGTCTGACAGGAGCTGAGGCCAAGCTACATGAGGGGAAAAATACGGAAGCTGGAAACAGAAACTAAATACAAGAAAACCAAAACGCACAGATCATGATATAACATTGTGTAAATTAACTTGTTTTAATTAAAACAAAATTTCAGTTATTCATTTTTTTTTGTTAAATAGAAATGTAAGTTTTACCTTCACATAAGAATATGTATTGAATTTTTGCTGAAGTAAATATTTGTCTCTAGTGCTGACTGTATAAAAAATATTACAACACGCTTTGTGTTCTCATCACAATTCTAGGCACGAAACAGTGAGTTACATATTTGACACCTCAGCAAATTTTTAGAGAAGTGAAAATTACTCAGACCTTTAACTGAAACTATCTCAGATATATTCTACAAATGACAGAAATGCAAGTTCTCAGAAATAAACTTGGCAGCTTGTAACAAGGAAATGACTGTATTAAAAAAAAACAGTTATTGGTAACTCTAAAAATATGTGTGTGAATGGTTGTTGGTCTTGTTTGTCTCTGTGATGGACTTGAGACATGTCCAGGGTGTCCCCTGCCTCTCACACAAACAGACTGCTGATCTAGACACCAGCTCCCTGCAACCCAGAAAGGAAATGGATGGATGTTACTGCAACTACATGAATGCACTTAGATCCTCCATCTTTTGTACTGAAAACTGTTAACATTTTAAAACCAGGTACAAAACACTACAATGAATGAATAAACAGTTCAAATTAACAGGAAATTGTCATGTTGTGGTCAAAGCTGCTGCTGTGTGAACATTATATGAAAGTGGAAACACCAAGAGGCTGTACATAGAACAAGAAGTCTGAAACGTCTGTTATTCGTGAATATGATGTAACTTCAGCTTCTTAATGATTCCAGTTCAAGCAAAGTCAAATATTTTCTGATCAGATGTGAAGTAGATCTGGATGTGAGGATGGGACACACTTTGCTCTGCATGCTGGGACTTCTCTGTAAGTAAATTATTAACGTTATTTAGTTTTATTTTTCAACTTGGTGCCTTAAGCAGCTGGAATCTTTAGATCTGAGAAGGCAAAGTGATGACTATTATTTAAGTTGTATATGTTTTTCAGTGTTTTATTTTTTACATTTGATGTATTTGACATCATCATTAGCTGTTTGCGACAGGTCACTTTTTTAAAAATGCATCAGTTTTCTGTCATTATATCTGTAAGTTTGACTGATGAGGTTTTGTTCTTTATTTTAGTACTCAGTACACTCTTCTGTGGACAGGCTCAAGGTGAGAACTGTTCTTTGTCTGTTGTCTCAATGTTCAATATAATGTTGACAGTATTAATGTAGATCTTAATAGTTTTTTTTTGTACTCAACAATATTATCTGTGCATCATTAAAAAATACTAGACAGATCATCTGTGTAAGCAGAGGTGCTGATTCACTCTTAAAGTAAAATCTGTTTTCATGAAAGGCCAAAATGTCTAGATTGTTGTTTTTTACTTAAGTTTTTGTACCTAGTTACCATTATAGTCCTTAAAGGAATGCATTTCTACAACCATCATATATTTGAGCTAAAATGACTGGGGGAAAAAAATGTTAAAGCTGTTTTGGTCAAACATTTAAATGACATTTTGCATAATCTGATAAGATACTGAGATCTTGATAGAAGTGGAGGCACTTAGTGAATGGCTTGATGACCCTCAGCTAAACTGCAGCAGATTTACAGGAGCTCATGTTCAGTAAAAAAACTGAGTTGAGACATTTTTG
>NC_056498.1:21727523-21743796 GCF_014905685.2 Nematolebias whitei
CAGTGCAAAGAGGAAGCCATTTCTAAGCAAGCTCCACAAGCTCCGACATTTGCACTGGGCCAGGGGTCATTTAAAATGGAGTGTGGCAAAATGGAAGACTGTTCTGTGGTCAAATAAGTCACGATTTGAAGTTTTTTATGGAACAATGGGACGCCATGTCATCCGGACCAGAGAGGACAAGGATAGCCCAAGTTGTTATCAACGCTCCATTCAGAAGCCTGCATCACTGATGGTATGGGGTTGCATGAGCGCTTGTGGCATGGGCAGCTTGCATGTCTGGAAAGGCACCATTAATGCAGAGAACTATGTTCAGGTTCAAGAACAACATATGCTCCCATCTAGACGTCATCTCTTTCAGGGAAGACCATGCATTTTTCAACATGATAATGCCAGACCACATTCTGCAGCAATCACAACATCATGGCTACGTAGAAGGAGGATCCGGGTACTGAAATGGTCAGCCTGCAGTCCAGATCTTTCACTTATAGAGAACATTTGGCGCATCATAAAGAGGAAGGTGCGACAAAGAAGGCCCAAGACGATTGAACAGTTAGAGGCCTGTATTAGACATGAATGGGAGAGCATTCCTATTTCTAAACTTGAGAAACTGGTCTCCTCTGTCCCCAGACGTCTGTTGAGTGTTGTAAGAAGAAGGGGGGATGCCACACAGTGGTAAAAATGGACTTGTCCCAACTTTTTTGGGATTTGTGGACGACATGAAATTTGGAAACAACAGATTTTTCCCTTAAAATGATACATTCTCTCAGTTTAAACTTTTGATCAGTGATTTGTGTTCTATTCTGAATAAAATATTAGATGTTGGCACCTCCACATCATTGCATTCAGTTTTTATTCACAATTTGTTTAGTGTCCCAACTTTTTTGATTGAGTTGATTATAAGATGACTTGGAAAACAGTCAAATGAGTTGATGCCAACAGTTATTGGCAAAATTTATGAGAAACTCTCCTGTGGCCACCATTTTTATCAAAGTTAACTTAAACGGTTAATCCATCAAATATGTACACCCAATGATTACTTTTAAGAGTTTATTTAAAATCTATTCACAAATGTTATGAGTTATTTGCTAACAGAAAGGCTAAAGAACACATACACAGTAAACAAATTTCAGAATTTTTGATAAATAAGTCAAGTCGACTATATTTATAGAGCACATTTAAAACAGAACCTGTTATCAAAGTGCTTAACAACAATCAATGGGAGTAAAATTAAAGAGAAAAAAAATACAATATACTAATAATAACTGAAGAATTAATAAACATTTAAAACATAGGATCACAGAACAAAAAACACTAAATCAATTTGCACTGTGTGAAATGCCTGCGAGAACAGATGTGTTTTTAGCAGGGATTGGAAGGGAGGAAGGGAGGTGGCCTGCCTGATGTTGGGGGGCAGGTTGTTCCAGAGTTTGGGGCCCATGACTGAAAAAGCCTGATCTCCTCTGAGCTTCAGTCTTGTTTTTGGAACAGCCAAAAGCAGCTGATCGGATGATCTCGGGGCCTGAGAGGAAACGTAAGGTTCCTGGAGCTCAGAGAGGTAAAGGGGTGCGAGGCCATTTAAACATTTTGAAGGTCAACAGAAGAATTTTAAAGACTACCCTAGTACAAACAGGGAGCCAGTGAAGGGAGGACAGAACTAGTGTAATATGTTCAGACCTACAAGTTCCGGTTAAAAGCTGAGCAGCAGCATTCTGGACGAGATGAAGACGTGAAATGGAGGCCTGGCTGACCCCAGCATACAGTGTGTTGCAATAGTTCAATAGGAAACCCCACAGCGTGAGTCTCAGCTGGACATGCCGGTTCTCCAGGACCTTGTCGTTTTGATGAAAAAATCTTATCAATAGAGTTGAACGCCCACAATACCAAATCCATAATCTTCTTAATTTATGTTCGGGAGATGAGACCCAGGCGCTTCAGACAGACAGAGAGCAAAGCAGGAAGAAGGAAAAAAAAACGGGGGAGGAGAAACACAAGCTGCCACCTCGATCAGAGCCTGGGAGGAAAAAACATTGCATCAGACTCAACATTTGTTTGTGCATTATAGAGACGCCTCTGCAGGTCGCCCGTTATCTACCTAGCGTTTGTCACACTGGCTGTGTGAGGCCATTTCTGAAGCCTACAGAGCATCAGATTTAGAACCTCCTGACAACCTCAGGGCACACTCGACCAGAGGTATCGCATCTTCGACAGCTTTGCATAATGGCATGATATTGTAGGATATATGCACTGTGGCCGCGTGGTCAACACCCTGTTCATTAATTCGCTTTTATTTACGTGATGTGTCGGCTCATTCCATGACGCATTCTGTCCTTAGTGCCCCAACAGAATGAAGATTATTGTTTTCATGGAACCTCGGTTAAACTCTCATCTGACTGCATGCATTACAGTGTGAGATGTTATCAGTCACAGGTTGTGACTGCTGTTCTTTGTTCTATTGTCATTAATCAGTTCATGAATATTGTCATCAATCAGTTCATCTGAATAATAATCAGTTAATTTATTATTAATCTGTTCATATTGAAGAGCCGTGGATCTGCTCTGTTCACGGCCTTTTTCAGCCTCTCCTTTTTTGCCCTTTGAAAAACTTTTTTCCGGGGCGTTCATGCATGCGGAATGCATAAATGAAGCAGCGCGCGTTTGTGCATGGTGCGCGTAATTACGCAATGCGTTTTTACACATATGGAGAGCTGAGTGACAAAATGTTTTTTTGGGCAAGCGGGTGCTTCAGATGGTGTTCGAATGGACCCAGTGAGGCGGAAATCACATTCTGCTTCGCCTTTTAACCCACCATTGACAGCTCTTAAAAGGCGAAGCCTATACGAAATAGAACGTTGGTTACGTACTGTAACCCCAGATTCTATGAGTATAGGCATAGCCCTTTAAGCGTCGGGCCTAACTGGCTCCTAAATGGCTGAACAAAAAAGCTATTTGGGAGCCGATTACCCGCTCTTAACGTAATTTATACAGATCGGTTGGGGCCCACACAACAGGTGGGCGTGGACTAAACTTTTCAGTGCGACGCTTTGCGTGACGGGATAAACCTACCAGCGACAGCTCTTGGAGGGCTACGCCTATACTCATGTAGCGCTTCCTTTATCCTCTCCCACTAGGATAGCGCCCTGAGTTCAACTATTCTATTTTATATTACTTCCCTAGGTAGACTTTCAACTCATACTTTTTATATTTACACCAACCCAAATAGGAAACCCAAATAATCAAACAATGTATCTCATCACTCTCTAATTTATTAAGACCGGGGGAAAACTATATGCAATATTCAAAACAAAAATGAAATAAAATTATTGAGAGATCAGTTAAGCTTAATTTCTTTAGACAAAAAGCATATCAGTTAAACACAATTTTAATTTTACAACCACATTCTGTCCTTTAAATAAATCAAAATTGTACACTCCTCAATTTTTCTTCAATTTAAACCATTAAATTTTTACAGTGCATTTATAAGAACTCATTAATTTGTGGATCCACTTTTGTTATTAAATGCAAACCCCCAAATAAAATTCAGCGCTGTTTATCTGTTCAAAAATTATCAAGTGAATGTAGATTAACCCCCCACGTTGCAGGCCTGGACGACGCTCGGGAGCGGTGGGGCCAATTACAGTGTAACCCGATAATTCCAATGTTTGACAAAAAGATGCGAGTACTCACTCAACCTCCAAGTATTTTCTGTGTCCGTGTGTGTCACCTCTTGACGTTATGTGGCACGGATCCAGCAACCTCCACATAGACGGTCAGCACAACGGTCCAGTCTCCCTCATTGACAGATTGACAGAAATCCTTGCAAGCTTCCCCAGTCACCTGAGACACTCATCTGGTTTCACCTGCGTCTCACTCCCACACCGGTCTGACGTCACTGCACCGCAGTCTCACTACAGCCGCTGTTGTGAGCTCAAAAAAAGAATCATTTTTGATCGTTTCTCATATGGAGCACACTTTTACTATCTTGGTAAAAGAACATCAAAATAAAAAAACTACTGGACAGATGACTACATAGCCAGAACAGCTCAAATCAAACATGACTGTCAGAAAAAAAAAATCCTACATAAGCCCCATCTGTTCAGAAAGTGGTCAAATAAGTTTTCCCAATGATGATAAATTTCAGCAGGGCTACACACATAGAATCTGGGGTTACAGTACGTAACCAACGTTTTTAGACTAATCAAATAATTAGTCAAACAAGAATACACTTATGCAAACACACAAGTCACCTTCAGAAACACCGAGGCTTTCTACTTTCCCCTTTTCCTCCCGTTAATTAAAAAAGTAATTACTTCCTGCTTGTATATAATCACTCGGATCATCCTTTTACAAAACAATAATACAAGTCTCTCACTTATATTTTTTATATACATAATACCAACACTGTTGTAAATATTTTGGGAATATTCAAAACTTCAAGTGCCTGTTTTTTTTAACCAGGGGCTACATTGATAAGATAGAAAGGTGCTTTATAAGTAAAGTCCATTTATCATTAAACTGTTGCTCATTGTAATAGCAACAGTTAGTCTCCATTTTATTTTATACATTATGATCGGGATCTATCTTGTTTTCGATATCTAACATGCGTCTTATGTATGTTCTAATATAAAACTGTTGCATATCCACATGACTGATAGATAAATAAATATCCTTTCATCATCTCTATTCAAATAAGCCACTCTGAGGACATGAGAAGTTTTGTATGAGGAAGCTTTCACAGATGTACAAAGTTACATGCTTTGTGCCTCGTCTGTGAGAATCTGCGCCAGTGAGGCAGGAAATGCTTTATAATACATGCTTATCAGACAGACGTAAGGTCAAAATGACTTTGACTTTCTATCTTACAGACTTGGAGAAGGCCTTGGAGTTTATATAAAGCTACTTTAATTGTAACTGCATTTTTACTGTAGTTTATTGTTATTGTTGTATTTACTTTATATGTTCTGTCTGGAACAGGTCTTTCTTGTAAATGAGTCCTCGTAACTCAATGAGACTAAACTGTATAGTTATTATTATTACTATTATTAGACCTTTATTTATACAGGTTAGTGGTTAGTTCACAATGAACCTCGAAGACTCATTTACAAGAGAGACCTGTTCCATACAACATACAGACAGATGAGAAAAAGAGAACACGAGGATGGAGGAAGCCAAAAAAAAAAAAAAAAAAAAACATGTTTCACGCTATGTCCTGGCTGGGAAACAGTATAAAAGATGCAAAAAAAGACATTGCATCATAAATCTGCAACATACCTGTACAATGACGTCCTAATACATTCATGCATAGAAGGTCAACAAAGCCAGTGAGTTATCCATTAACACTCCAGTAAGTTCCAAAGTTCTGATAAGATGGTACAGTGTCTATCAGCATCATGGTTCTGATAAGGCCACAGATGTTCTTTTGGGGTAGGGGTGGGACGGTGGGAGAGTAGGGGTGGGGGGCAGAGCTTCTAGTTTATGTGTACTCCAGGAGCAATTTGAGATAAGTTGACCTGTCCAAGGCCAGCAGGGAGGCTAAATTCAGATAGACAATTGTTTGGGCCACCAGACTCCGTTTTCTGTCCGTCTTCAAGTTCTGCTGGTACACTCAATGAATCCAAACAGCCAGAATTAGTGGACACTCTGCTCAGTCTGTGCTCCATTTAGCATTCTCCAAGACTGAATCCTTCATGCTGGCATATGGTAATTTGACAATGGGATGTCGAGTTCCAGGAGCTGCAAGTGGCCTGTGATTCTAAGAATTGCGTCCACCTTGGGGTTGAGCTTGGTAAATATGAGTTTGAAAGCTCAAGGTTAATAAAGGTTCAGTGGAAAAAAAAAGTTTATCAGGTGTGTCTCCGTGTGCCTACAGGCTCTTCTGAGTAGCCAAACCTCACCTCAAAGACCTCACACACAGTTCAACATTAATTTAACATTTGTTAGTGATAACATTCATGAACTTTACCTAAATTCCTCTGACAAAGACATCCTCACAGCAGTAATGTCTGTGATATTTCCTCTGATATTTAATTGTTTACTAGTTTTAAAGATGGAGAATTCACTGGTACTTCTCCAGTTCCTTCTTCTCTTGGATGATTAGAACTTTTGCCTGCTCTGTAGCTTCATTCAGTTTTATAACTTTGGGGAGGCTGAGATGAGGTAGAGGCAGGACAGTCGACTAGGGACCCGAAAGCCCCACCTCGATCCCCAGCCATTCCCACATGTTGTTGTGTCACTGAGCAAGACACCCAATCCCCAATTGCCCCCCGGGCGCCTTCACAGCTGCCCACCGCCCCACCCGAGTGCATCCCAGGTGTCATGGGTTAAATGCAGAGAACTACTTTTGCCCTTATGGGAACATTCAATGATGACAATAATAATACTTTATTTATTTATTACATTATTATAAATACCTTACAGTCACATGTCCATGTGGACTGTTTTCTTTTCTGTTTTCTCAACTGTCTTGCCTGTCATGCAATGTCTGCATTTTTTCTTTATTAGGTGTTAACAAAAACATTAGTTTCTTTCAGCTTTCATCCCTGTTTAAATAATTGCTTCTTTTGTTTTCTGTTAATAAAGTGAATAACAGTTTTTCTTTTTTCGTTTTTTTTTTTTTTTTTTTTTTTTGCGAGAAGGTGACAGGCTTCAGTCCTGATGCTCTCTAAATGTATATCCTTGTTTTCATTAAAGACAGTCACTTGTTGTTCTAGGGAGAGTAATTCATGCTCCAGAGGTTTTCTGCTTTCTGCTGCTGTAACATTTGAATCTGATCGATGAGTGGTGTCCAATCCACTTATTGTCACATCATTCATTCATTCTGGAGTATTGTTCCAAGTCACAAACTCAGCATTCTGAAAGAACTATCATTTTCCTGATTTTGTCTTTTAAGATCTCTTATCTCTCTCATTAAGAATCACTTTTTGCTGTTTCGAGATGTTAGTCATTTCTTCAGACAAAAAGTTAAGAGACTTCTTTAGATCTTCCAGTTCATATTTATTAACATTTCTCTTTGGTGGCATTATGATAACTGTTTAACCGAGAAGGTATCAGTCATGTTCAAAGGAAGCCTGGGCCTTGTGGAGCTTTATTCTCTAAATTTATCACATTGCTTTTAATTTTTCTCCTGGTTAGAACTATTTCTATTGTGTTGAGCTTTTTTCATTTTCAAGTTTTAGGAGTAAGATAAACTTTAAACATCATTTATTGTTGCATATTTGTGGAGAAATTATCAATTTTTATTCATATATAATAAACTTCACCTTTTCTGTTTTAGTTCATGTTTCTGTCACAGTACTAACTACTTTATGTGAACAGTTTCCATTAAACCCAGTTTGATCCTGGAACCCAGCTGGTCTCAGATCTTCAGAGGTGAGACAGTCACTCTCAGATGTCAGATCCATGGAGGAGGAACTCAGTGGACGTATGGATGGAGAACACCCAACAGAAACTCTTCAACGTCCAGTGAATACAGGATCAACAGAGTTACTGAGTCTGACAGTGGAGAATACAGATGTTGTGGTAGAAGAGGCTATCATCAGACAGACTGGAGTGATGCCTTCAGACTCTCAGTGTTACGTGAGTCAAATTGTTCTTCATTCATACTGAAATGAGTAAACGGCACTCAAGAGTATAATTTCTTTAAAATGTAAAAAAGTAGGCAAACCTTTGTAAAGAAATTTATATTATTTCTTATGTTAGTGGAAAAAACAAAATTCAATGAAAACTTAGTTTGGTCATGAAAACAGTCTAATGTGTTTTATCAATCATTAATTTCTGTTTTGGTTCCAGAAGATAAACAATCAGGAGATGATGTGATCATTTTAATAAGTTTTAAGTTGTTGACGATTTAATGTGTTTGTTTGTTTTTTATCCAAACTCTGCAGCAGATGAACCCAGAGCCACAGTGAGTTCAGACAGAAGCATCATCCCAGCAGGAGACAGAGTTAGACTGAGCTGCTCTGTGGTCACATCTGAAGGTTGGAGCTTTGACTGGTTCAGACGAGAGTCAGAATCTTCTCCGTCCATAAAATACAATAAACCAGACAGAGTCACAGAGGGAGGTCTGTACAGCTGCAGAGGAGGAAGAGGAGATCCAGTTTACTACACACAAACCAGCTCTGAAGTCACCATTTATAAAACTGGTGAGTTCAATTTATTCTGAAGTGAAATAATTTACTCGTCTGAAACATGAAACACATCTGTCTGTTTGATGAAACTTTTGTGTCACTTTTAATTATATTATTTCTTCTTACATTTTCACCTAACAACTGTTCAATAAATCAAACTTGATGTCAGAAACTAAACAAACATCATGTTACTTTATATGTTGATATGAGTATTTGTCTCTTTTTTCAAAACAGTTCTTCTCAGTTTTGAGACCACATTTTACTTTAGATGTTAATTATTAAAAATAGCAGTCATTTTATTTCAGTTATTGTTTCAGTCAGAGTCAAAACTATAATTATTTTTTTTTTTTATGTGAACAGTTTCCATTAAACCCAGTGTGATCCTGGAACCCAGCTGGTCTCTGATCTTCAGAGGTGAGACAGTCACTCTCAGATGTCAGATCCATGGAGGAGGAACTCCGTGGATGTATGGATGGAGAACACCCAACAGAAACTCTCCAACATCCAGTGAATACAAGATCAACAGAGTTACTGAGTCTGACAGTGGAGAATACAGATGTTATGGTAGAAGTGGCTATCATCAGACAGACTGGAGTGATGCCTTCAGACTCTCAGTGTTACGTGAGTCAAGTTGTTCTTCATTCATACTGAAATAGGTAAACAGCACTCAAGAGTAAAATGTATATATAATGTAAAAAGAAGACAAACTTTTGTAAATTACAATTTTTCTTAGGTTAATGCAAAAATACTATTCAATGAAAACTTGGTTTGTTCAAGAAATTTATTGTCATGTTACAATCAAATTGATGAATTATCCGAAAGACGTCTTAAACATCCATCTGTCCATTATCTTTTACCCGCTTCTTCTGTTTTGGGTCATGGGGGTCGCCGTTGCCATTGTCCAGCAATCACTGTGTGAGGGGCGGGGGACACCCTGGACAGTTCGCAAGTCCATCACAGGGACACATGGAGACAAACGAGAAAACCATTCACACTCTCACTCACATCTATGGACAATTTAGAGTTACCAATCAGCATAACATGCATGTTTTTGGTCTGTGGGAGGAAACTGGAGTACCCGGAGAAAACCCATGCATGAACAGAGAGAACATGCAAACTCCACCCAAAAAGCCCCCCGTACCGGGATTTGAACCGGGGACCTGCTCGCTGAGAGGCAGCAGCTCTATCATTTGCACCGCCATGCTGCCCTGTCTAAAACATAAAATATGTTTTTTATAAAAGATCAGAATAAAGAAAAAACAACTTAAAAAATTAAATGAAATAAAACGTGTCATGGACAACACAATGGCACAACTGGTAGAGCTGGTTAATTCACCTGTCTAAATAATCAGAATCAGAATAAACTTTATTGGCATTGCACCGAGATACAACGAGAATATGTACGTACAGTCGTCCGAAAGATGGGTGGAGTGCACGAAGCTGCGGCTATTAAATAGTGTGGCCCTCTTATTCTTATTCAGAATAATATTTTGCTTAGACGAGAAAAGGAAAGAAAACATGAGGAGAGAAGGTTTTAAAAAAAATCTCTCACTTCGTGTCCTAGACAGGGCACAATTTGAGGCATAAACTTTGTTGTTTTCAAAACATTCCAGGAGGAGTTGAGATAAGTCCGGCGTCAAGGCCACAATTTGGGTCAGGCAGAACTCATGAATTGTTGTTTCTGCCTTTTAAAGTCTCGCTGGTATATAGTCTTCTGATGGAAACTCCAAAACAGCCGAATTGATCCTTTATGCCAAAAGTCGAGCTCACAGCATTCTCCAAGATTATTCCCACCTTCATATGTGCTGCTAGAGAGTTCACAGTCCTGATAACAGCTGCTCCAGCTCCCTGCAGCAGCTCTCCAAAAATCAGTCTGAGCACTGTCGAGCTTCGACACATCCACACAAATTTGTAGACAATCCAAGATTTCACCAACCCAAACAGTAGAATCTAGTTGTCATCATGAATCCAATTTGTTTCCATCGAGGTAAGAGGGTCCTCCTTACCCTGACTCCTGTCGGGAGAAGTTGATCGATTTTTTTTTTTGTTGAGAGACTAGCTGATCCTCCCAATTAAGAGGTATGCAGGAAAAAAAGAGGCTTTTTAAGGGTTCACATGACGAAAGAATGCAAGCAGGGAAGTACGGGGGGGAGGGGGGGTATGGAGCGCCAGGGAACACGTCTGTCTTCACCGGAGTGCATGGGTGGGTGGGGGGGGGGGGGAATGAATGAAAAATAAAGTATTTTTAACGTTTTTGTCAAAATATATTAAGATCAGCTCAGACAGTTAAACCTCGGATTCAGGAGGAGCAGTGCAGTTTTCGTGCTGGTCATGGAACACTGGACCAGCTCTACACCCTCAGAAGGATCCTGGAGGGTGCGTGGGAGTTTGCCCAACCAGTCTACATGTGCTTTGTGGACTTGGAGAAGATGTTCGACCGCATCCCTCAAGGAGCCCTACGGGGGTACTCCTGGAGTATGGGGTACCAGGCCCTTTGATACGGGCTGTTAGGTCCCTGTACGACTGGTGTTGGAGCTTGGTCCGCATTGCCGGCAGTAAGTCAAGCTCGTTCCAGGAGAGAGTTGGACTCCGCCAAGGTTGCTCTTTGTCACAGATTCTGTTCATAACTTTTATGGACAGAATTTCAAGGTGTTGAAGGGATTCATTTTGGTGGCCTTAGGATTGCGTCTCTGCTTTTTGCAGATAATGTGGTCCTATTGGCTACATCAGGTCGTGATCTACAGCTTTCGCTGGAGAGGTTTGCAGCAGAGTGTGATGCGGCCGTGATGATCAGTTCCTCCAAATCCAAGGCCATGGTATTGAGCCGGAAAAGGGTAGAGTGCCCTCTCCAGGTCGGGGAGGAGGTCCTGCCCCAAGTGCATGAGTTTAAGTATCTTGGGGTCTTGTTCACAAATGAGGGAAAAATGGAGCAAGAGATCAATAGGTGGATAGGTGTGGTGTCTGCAGTGAAGCAGGCACCAGTCTGTTGTAGTGAAGAGAGAGCTGAGTCAAAAGGCGAAGTGCTCAGTTTACCGGTTGATCTATGTTCCTACCCTCGGTTAGGATGCCTCCTGCACTGTAAAAATTGTGGCCCTGCTTAAATTAAAAAAATTGATGTCCATTTGTTGCATCTAATATATTAGACTCCACAGAATCTAAATAAATTGTTTTGGTACAACATGACTATTTAATATTGACTCAAACCATATTACTCTACTTGACCCAATATTAATTCTTCACCTTTATCCAAGTTAAATAATTTACATTTTAGTTTTTGAACCAAACTAATATATTTAAATTGAACCCATCTAATATATGTAAAAATTGTGGCCCTGCTTAAATTAAAAAAATTGATGTCCATTTGTTGCATCTAATATATTAGACTCCACAGAATCTAAATAAATTGTTTTGGTACAACATGACTATTTAATATTGACTCAAACCATATTACTCTACTTGACCCAATATTAATTCTTCACCTTTATCCAAGTTAAATAATTTACATTTTAGTTTATGAACCAAACTAATATATTTAAATTGAACCCATCTAATATATATACCTAGCATAAATTAATTCATTGGCACCATGAAAGTCTTCTTTTTTAAAATGTCATAAACTTGGTGTCAAACAATCTGCATCACTCACATCACACTTAACACACTCCAGCAACATTTTTCTTATAAGCCATTTATTCCTCAAGTAAAAAAGGACAAAAAAAGTTGCATGTTCAGACAAACAAATATAAACATGTCATTGTTGATCAGAGCAATGACATAAAGACAATATGGCTTATCAAGCAAAATTAAATGGACAGAAAGCATTCACTATTGTTGTACTGTTCAAACACATCTGAACTTGAAGGAATGTTGCATCTCTAAACATCATGAAAGAACTAAAATTCCAACAAAAGCACTCCATGAAAGTGACCACCTGAACATGTATAACAAAGTGCTGTGAGGTGGTCTACCTCTTAAATAGATGCCAGTGGCAACTACATGCACACACATTAAGCACACACTTAAATATACACTACTGTGCAGTTTTGAGTTCACCACTGAGTTTGCGAATCTTGGAAGTCATCTTGTTGGAACCAAGCTCCATCAGGATCTTCTGAAGGGCCTCAAAGGTGAACCTGAAACCCTGTGGATACTCCATGTTAAGAGCATAGCAAAGTCCAAAGAGCATTGCCACTCCAGCTGCAAGAGAAGGCAACTCATTGAGGACTTCCACACCATCAATGACAATCCCAACGTCTTGGGGCTGCTGTAGAAGGCTTGAATTCTCTCTGAAGACGAAGACTGCCATGATGGTCCTCTCCAGCTCCTGCTCGGCTTGATCTTTCTGGGAGACCTGAGGCAAAATATACGAAATATGCAACTGAACAACTGCAGTATGGCACACCTCATTAATCACTATATACTGTATAATGGCATAGGTGACACATTGCAGACACATTGTGCAACGGACGAAGCTCTCCAAGCACTTCTTCTTCTTCTTCTTCTTCTTTTATGTTTAATGGCGGTTGGCAAACAACTTATAGGTGCATTACCGCCACCTTCCAGACTGGAGTATAGATTAGATGTCCTATCACTATATTCTCCCCATAATGCCTGACATCTTGAGAAACCTAAAAATGCTGTTAAAAATTATATTTTCAGAAGATCTTTGCAGCAAATTTTTAACATCTAAATTGATTTTATTACTGTTCATCTCTCTAATTAACAACTCTCTTTCCCGGCTGTATTTACTACATTCTAGAAGAATATGCTGCACCGTTTCTGACTCTCCACAAAAATTACACAAACCTGTACTATGTTTATTAATTATTTTCAGCGTACTATTCAGCCCCGTATGCCCAAATCTTAGTCTAGATATAATATCCTCTTCTCTTCTATTTCTACCCAAGCACTTCTCCCCAACGTCTTCTCACGTGACTCAGATTGAAAATATGACATCATTTCCTTTCAGCATGTTTTGAGAGGAACCAAAATATTTGCTTTCTTCCCATCAAAAGTGTTATTGATTCAGTCTGAATCAAAATTGAAACCTCAGAATGCAAAAAAATAGACTTTCACAACCAAGTCAATTATTGTACATTGTATTCAATAATAGTTTTTAGCTTGAATGAACAACTCTGTGCAAAACTTTTTCCAGTGTGGACGCCTCCCTGGTGAGGTGTTCTGGACACGTACCACTGTGAGGAAACCCAGAGGAAGACGCAGGACATGCTGGATGGACTGTTTTTCAGCTGGCCTGGGAACACCTCGGGATTCCTCCGGAGGAGCTGGCCCAAGTGGCTGGGGAGAGGGAAGTCTGGGCCTCCCTACTTAAGCTGCTACTCCCACGACCCAATCTCAGATAAGCGGAAGAAAATGGATGGATGATGGATGGATGGATGGATATTAACATCAGTTACTGTTGTAGTACTCAAGACCTGTCTTGGTCTTGAGACCGGTCTCAAGACCACTTTTTGATGGTCTTGGTCTTGTCTTGGACTCGACCGCATTTGGTCTCAGTCTTAGACAATGAGGACTTGGGATTTTATTTCAAGACAACAACTGTGGAAATATCACAAAATTGCCAGGATATCGTCCAATTTTTTTAACATCTTTGTTTATATTGGATGCAAAACATTCTGATTCAAATCCAAGTGATAATGTGACTCATTGCTAAAAACATGTTTTTGTTACCGCTGTCACGTCCACCCCCTTTCACTCGCATGTGGCTCTGTACCAACAGAACAATACAGACAACAGAATGTAACGTCGCAACAAGGGGTGAAAGTAAGCCGGTACGGTCCGGTACTGCGTTCCACTAAAAGAATCTGCACCGGTACTCAATACCTGGAAGAGAGGGGTGGGGCTGTCTGCTGTAAAGCCTCATTCAGAACCAGTCATGGCTTCACTTTGGGCCAGAATAGAATCTGTAACAATAAGCAGTCTAAAACACAACTTAATCTGTTAATAAAAAAACTTTTTTTTCCTCACTGAAAATTATTTCTGAACTCTTCGTGCTATACTGGAGCTTCGTTTCTCTATCGAGGTGAAGTTAGTCTTACGTTGGACATTGAACATAAGGGCTCCGTGCCTTCAGCAGTGTGTTCCTCTCGTTCGATCCGAAGCAGGCAATCTGATTTCGATCAGCTGCGACCAGTCTGCCCCTCCTCCGAGATGTAATGGTTCGCTTAGAAACAGTCAACAAATTACCGAAACAAACACTCTTCAGAAACAAAAATTAATATATTTTACATCATTTGACCCACTGACACAAAACTAATGTTAAACTACTCTCATAAACCTGACACACAATACACCATTTATTTCTCATATTAAAGAATTTTCTAATTAGTTATTGAGTGAAAGCCATGATTTTTGAACAAATAAATCATGTAAAATGAGAAAATGCTTTAAAATTAGAAATAAATGCAGGTGCGTCGTATGTCAGATCTGGCAGATTAGTTTAACATAAGTTTTGTGTAGGTGGGTCACATGACATGAAAATTATTGTGCAAAAACCACTGAATGTCTGATTTCTTTATGTAGCTTTGAAAACTTATAAAAGCTGATACATTCATTCAAAAGCAAACTTAAAGTTGCAGCATGAAATTTTTATAAAAAAATGTTTTAATAAAAGTTACTTTTTTTTTTTTTTTTTACATATTTGTTAAAATGGGCAGCACGGTGGCGCAACTGGTAGAGCTGCTGCTTCTCAGCGAGCAAGTCTCCGGTTCAAATCCTGGTCCAGGGGCCTTTCTGGGTGGAGTTTGCATGTTCTCTCCGTGCATGCGTGGGTTTTCTCTGGGTATTCCGGTTTCCTCCCACAGACCAAAAACATGCATGTTAGACTGATTGGTAACTCTAAATTGTCCCTAGGTGTGAGTGAGAGAGTAAATAGTTGTTTATCTCTATGTGTCCCTGTGATGGACTTGTGACCTGTCCAGGGTGTACCCCGCCTCTCGCACAGTGATTGCTGGACTTGGGCACCGGCGACTCTCGTGACCCAAATCGGAAGAAGCGGGTAAAAAATAATGTATGGATGGATTTGTTAAAACTGTCACTATGTCGTGACAGTATAGTGTAAGACATAATCTGTTAAAAGACTGAGCTCCAAGACTTGAGATCTTGGTCTCGGACCCCAAAAGTCTTGGTCTTGTCTCGGTACACTCTGGTCTTAGTCTTGATTTGGTCTCTGGTTAGGTGGTCTTGGCTATAACGCCAAGATCATTAACATATCATTTACAAGCCCAGTGATTCTTAGTATTTAATGTTATGAGTTTAAAACAGATCAAGATTTACTCTCAGATCTTCTCTGTCCAACAGAGAAACCTCAGCCTGTCCTCTCTGTGTCTCCATCATGGCTGAGTCCTGGAGCCTCAGTGACTCTGAGCTGTCAGATCCATCATCCATCTGCAGGATGGAGGTTCTTCTGGTATCAAGTTGTTCCCAAACCATTGAGCAGCAGTTACAACTATGAGCTGCTGTCTGGTCACTCCAACGGGACTGAACAGAACTCCTACATCATTCATGGACAGAAACACACAGCAGGATATGTGTGCAGAGCAGGAAGACAACCAGAGTATCTCACCGATTACAGTCAACCAAAGTTTGTCTGGTCTGAAGGTCAGTTTTGTTTCTGTGCTCTCAGTGAGATCAAGTTATTGTTTCTTTGACACTCAGTGGTTTGTAATCTGCAAGAAAATTATATTTACAAGCAGTTCTCTTCTTGACAATAAGACCACATTTTGTTAATTTACAGCAAGAACATTTTGTTGGTAAAATAACAGAAAAGCAAAAAATATGAGTTACTTTAGATTCTATTGGTTAGATCTTTGAAACCAGTTTTATTAATTATCATTCTGTATGCAGCAGATTTTAAAAATTATTGTTTAATATTAATCTTTATTGTTTCCATCCCTGGTTCAAGTCTCTTTGTGTTTATCTCCCAGATGTTGATCCAGCAGCGTCTCTCAGTGTGAATCCTGACAGAGTTCAACACTTCAGTTCTCTCTCTGTCTCACTGAGCTGTGAAGGAAACTCTACTGAGTGGAGAGTGAAGAGGTTTACAGATACTGGTCTGTCAGACTGCTCCATGTGGAGAACACGGACTGGATCCTCATGTACCATAAAGCCTTACTGGTCTGGTAGTGGAG
>NC_056498.1:21753796-21774349 GCF_014905685.2 Nematolebias whitei
TAGGTATAGATTGACATAAAAGCATTAAAATAATCATTTCTATATCAGGATGAAGTCCAAAAAGCTCTGAAAATAATGAAAAAGGGGAAGGCAGAAGGACCTGATGACATACCAGTGGAGGTTTGGAAATGTCTTAGAGAGATGGCAGTGAGGTTTTTGACTCAAATATTTAATGGCATATTTGAGGGTGAGAAAATGCCTGAGGAATGGTGAAGTGTGCTGGTGCCCTTTTTAAGAACAAGGGTGATGTACAGAGTTGTGAAAACTACAGGGCATTTAAGTTGATGAGCCACACAATGGGTATGTTTACATGGACATAAGTAACCGGATCAAATGGCCGGTCGGAATAAAAGTGTGTCATGTAAACGCTCCGTTCGGGTTATTTTTTGTGTATTCGGCGCGATCCGTTATAATTTCTGATCAGAACGAAACGGGTAGTTTACGCCGATCCGAAACCCGATTGGTGCGCATGTAAACGCTTGATCTGTTCATTTTTATCTGATGGTGAAAAACTGACCTGACTGCGCATGTGCGACTTTGCCATTTCCGCCTGGCTAACGCTAATAATATTAGCATGTCAGGGAAGTAAAACTGGTCGGTGAGTGACACAACATTTCTACTAGAAACTTTTAAAGAGCTCAAAATGATTTCTATTACCTGTAGCTCAGTCAGGGAGTGCAATAACGTCTCCAACATCATTAAAACCTGTTGCGGGTCCATTTTGGGTGCTCAGGTTTGTTTACGTTCACCCAGAAGTAGAACTTCTTCTTCAGTGGTTTTTTAAGGAGAGTTTACCACACTGCGCATGTCAGTACTGCTGTTCAGAACAAAGCCCGCTGCATGTAAACGCTCATCATGAACAGATTGTGCCCATGTAAACAACACATTTGAATTATTCAAACAGAACACATTTCAATCCGGTCAGAGAATTCTGCGCATGTAAACATAGCTAATGAAGATCTTGGAGAAAGTTGTGGAAGCAAGACTTAGGCGAGAGATGACTGTGAGCAGCAGTATGGTTTCATGCCAAGAAAAAGCACCACACATGCCATCTTTGCTTTAATGATGCTGATGGAGAAGTACAGAGAGGGTCAGAAAGAATTCCATTGTGTCTTTGTGGATTTAGAAAAAGCATATGACAGAGTGCTGAGGGAGGAGGTGTGGTATCTGGAGTGGCAGAGAAGAACGTTACTGGTACAGGAAATGTATGAGGACAGCAGGACAATGGTGTGCTGTAGGAGTGACAGATAGCTTCAAGGTGGAGGTGGGAGTGCATCAAGGATCAGCTCTGAGCCTCTTCTTCTTTGCTCTAGTCATAGACTGACTAACAGCTGAGGTCATGTAGGAATCCCCGTGGACTATGATCTTTGCAGATGACAATGTGATCTGTGGTGAGAACAGGGAACACGTGGAAGAGAACTTGAAGAGGTGGAGGTATGCATTTGAAAGAAGAGGAATGAAGTCAGCCTTAGTAAACAGAGTACATGTGTGTGAATGAACATGTGTGTGAATGAGAGGGAGGCCGGTGGAACAGTGAGGCTACAAGAAGCAGAGGTCACAAAAGTGCAGGACTTCAAGTACTTTGGGTCCACTGTCCAGGAAAATGGGGAAAGTGTTAGAAGAGGTAAAAAAGAGAGTCCAGGCAGAATGGAGTGGATGGAGAAGTTTCAGGAGTGATTTGTGACAAAAGAATGTCTGCAAAGGTCAAAGGAAAAATGTACAAGACAGTGGTGAGACCCGCTATATTGTATGGTCTGGAGACAGAGACATTGACAAAAAGACAGGAGAAAGAACTGGAAGTGGCAGAAATGAAGATGCTGAGGTTCTTCTTAGGAGTGACAAAGATGGATAAGATTAGGAATGAGCTCATCAGAGGTACAGCACAGGTTGAACAACTGAGAGATAAAGTCAGAGGCCAGACTGAGATGGTTTGGACATGTCCAGAGGAGGGACAGTGGGTATATTGGTAGAAGGATGGTAGAAATGCAGTTGCCAGGAAAATTACAACGAGGAGATATATGGATGCAGTTAGAGAGGACATAGAGGTAGTTGGAGTGAGGACAGAGGATGCAGAGGACAGAGTAAGATGGAGGAGGATGACTCGCTGTGGTGACCCCTAAAGAGTGAAAAATCGAAAGAAGATATTTTATAATGTTTATTTTTTTTACAGCAGCTGTGTCCAGTCCTGTCAGCTTTTTCTCTCCTCTGCTGATTGTTGGACCAGTTATTGGAATAATTTTCATGATTTTCCTGCTCTTATTGTGGTGCTGCAGACAGCCTAAAGGTGAGACTCTTTTCTTCACATTCCAGATCATTGTAATTAACTGATAATAAACTATTTTAAAACTATACAGATTCATTTGGATGTTATGACACAAACTACCAGCAAAATTGTCAAGTTCACTAATTTAAATTCTGTTGTGACTTGGCGCTATATAAATAAACTGAAGTCATCTCAGGGCATTGAACCGAAATATTCATAGCCATAGATTAAGCCATAGAAGAAGCAAACGCGTGCTTCCGCGGCACCTGCAGCCTTCATTCAAACGACGCGGCATTGATGAAGGCACGCACAGGAGCGCCACGCGTCTCACCGCATTGGTGTCAAACGCGTGCTCCCGCGGCGTCAACAGTTTTCACACGCCTCTCCTCAACACATGCCGGTCCACATAGACATGATTGTGAACCCGCAGCCCGAGCGCGGCACAGATGCGCTCTGAGCCCTTTTGAGGATGCCTCACCTTGGGTCACGCGGAACACACTTTGGCGGCGCATGACGACGATCGGGGCGGTAGACTGGCTGACATCCGTAAAAACATGACGCACCACATAAACGTGCGCCCACTCCACGAACGTTACGCGGAGTGGCTGCGAGCTTGCTCGCCAGACAGATGGATGGCCAAGCTGATAAGTAGGGGTTACACGCTCCAACTTGCAGCCCAACCCCTTCCGTTTGGAGGAGTTTTAGAGATGGTCCTGTCATCACCAGACCAGGTCTCATCCCTAAATGCAGAAGTCCAGGGGTTCCCAACGGAGAGGAAAACACAGGTTTTTTTACTCACGTTACTTCCTGGTTCCAAAATGGACCAGAGGAACGAGACCGATTTTGGACCTGTCAGTTTTCAACAAGGCGATCGTGGGCAGAACGCTTCACATGTTGACGGCGGGAAGCAGTGGCACAGGCTCAGGTGTTGACGTCACACCAGCTAATTCTGGGCTTCGCCATAAATTGGGAAAAAAAGCTCTATTCTCCCGGCACAGACAATTGTTATCTGGGAGTGGGGCTAAACTCGACCACCATGAGGGCTCGTTTATTCGTTTATCACAGACGAGAATCGACACTCTAAGAGTCCAGCTCCGCCACGTAAGACCAGGCAGAGTAGTAACAGCTATTTTCTGTCATGAAGCTGTTAGGAACGATGTCGTCAGCTCACACAGTGGCAACCACGAGACGCCTCCAGAGATGGTTTGCTCGTCTGCGCGTGGATCCGGTGAAGCAAAAGAGATGGACGATCACGGTTCCTCCCTCCGTGAGAACAGATCTCCGACACTGGGAAACCCCCTGGTTCTGTTGGAGGGAGTCTCCGTCAGCAGACCTACGTCACAGTGTCAGTCTTCACAGATGCGTCGTTGTCAGGTTGGGGAGTGACATCCCTATCTCGAGCTGTAGGGGCGCTGTGGCCTCTCACACAACAACTCATATAAACGTTCTAGAATGTCGCACTGTTCTGAATGTGATTCAACACTTTGCTCCTGTGTTGCAGAATCAACACGTTTTGATTCACACAGCCAACAAGGTTACTGCTGCTTACATAAACTGGCAGGGGGGTGTACACTCAGCCCAAATGTTCACATTGCGAGAAAATTACTGTGTTGGGCACACCAAAATCTGCTCTCCATCAGAGCAGTTTACATCCCCGGTGTTCTGAAAAAGGGGCAGATGTGATGTCCAAGGGCGGTCCGCGTCACGGGGACTGGACCCTCCACCTCGATCTGATGGCCCAGACGTGGCAGAAATTTGGCAAAGCGGCTGTGGATCTGTTTGCGACACGAGAAAATGCTCAGTGTCAACTATGGTTTTCACTGATCCCGCGAGACGAACCACCGCTGGGGGTGGACGCGTTTGCTCACATCCCATGGCCCAAAACGCTTCTTGTGCGTTCCCCCTACCTCCTTTGATATTACGATTTCTGAACCGATTTCAGGAGGAGGGAATGACAGCTCTCCTGGTGGCTCCCGAGCGCGTGAATGCACCATGGTTCCCGGTTCTATGACGCCTGTTATCGGGGCGCCCGTGGAAACTGCCTTGGAGGGAGGACGATCTCCTCCAGGTGGGAGGAGCGATCAGGAGTTACCCAGAAATAGGCCAGCAACTGTAGTGAACTTGACCTGATGTCAAAACTGTCATTTCATTGATTTGAATCCAGAAATACAGGTTGACTCATCCTGAGACTTTCTTTCTTGATTTCAAGTGAAAGAACACTCTCTTTTCTATTATCATTACTATTTTACAAATGTTGATAATCAAAGTGTTTTAGTTCAAACCATTTTAGATGTTGCAGTGAACTAATCAATTTTATTAACTGTGAAACAGTGTAATGATTTTTTAATCCTCATGCAAAGTTAGAATTCATGTTAAGGCCTGTTACAGAGTAATTATGCATTTTCTGATGTTCTGTCTTTGAATGAGCAGTGTACGTTAGTTCCAAGGTCGGAATCTAAGCAGACAAGTTGTTGGAACGAATGGTCGTTGTTTTACATCCTCTCAGACGTAAACAGAGAAGTTGGCACCTGTTTCTCCAAACTCGTCCAAACATTTCTCTCTCTGTCTCTGAGAACATGTTCAATCTGTCCCATAACATTCTTGCTGTTTTTCTGACTTCTAGTAACCTCTTACGTCACAAAACACACCCCTGTCTGGTCGATATTGACCAATGGGAAGACTCCCAAATGAACCGGAAATAGAGCTCTTTAAAATGTCGGTACTTCCTAGTTCTCCCAGTTCGGTGAAGTGGCAGTTCTGTGATTTGCCCAGTTCTCAGTTCTGTGAGTTCTGTGCAGTTGCTGTTGGGTCGAAGTTCCTGCCGAGTTGGGTCGACAGTTGAAGCTGGGTTGGCAGGACATGACCACAGAGCTCCTCCGAGTTTTATGGGATTATAACACTTCCACCTCTGGGTGGAACTCTGACGGACTCCACTCATGTGAAGTCCACTTGCTGAGGTGAGCTTGTGTCGGACGGAATCTCGTCACTACTTCGGACGATTCACAGCCATCCTACGGAGACGCTGGACAGGTAGCGTTAACTGGAACTCCGTATCCGCTGATTCATCTTCAGAGAGGTAACGAGTCAAGTTTACTACTGAGCGTACCGAGGAAAAGCTGGGTTCGAATGGAGAGTGCTGTTTCTGAGTGCCGACATAAACATTCTCCCTCATCCATCTTTTACTTCCTTTAAACTCCATCTTTCCATCTTTAAAATTCTTCTATCAAGTAGAAATCATTCCAGATATTTTAGAAATGTCTGTGTAAAGTTTCAACCATCGCGGTATGGTTTTCTAATTGTACAGCTTGCTGATTAATTATGTTGTTATTTTTCAATTTGCCAAATTAATGTAAATGTTTGATGTTAAACTTTGATTCTGTAAATAAATGACCACATTCATTTTGATGGGTCAAAGATAAATAACGTCTCACGTTACATTTTATTAAATTCAATGCACGTTTTATTCAGTCCAGAAAAATGAGAGAATCCGTTTTAATTGATGAATATATCTCAGCATCTGTTCATCTACACACCTGTGGGTCTGGCCGCTGAGCGGATCCGCTTAGAGAGGATGGGTCTCCCGCAAGATGTAGTGCGCACAATCCAGGATTCACGTGCTGCATCCACCACAGCGCTGTACACATCAAAGTGGACAGTTTTTTAGGGCTGGTGTATAGAGAAAGTTGTAGAGGCCACCTCATGTCCACTAGGCGGCGTGTTGTCCTTTCTACAGCAGCTGATGGAAAGAAATTTGGTGTTCAGCACGATTAAAACATATGCTGCAGCCATCTCTTCTTGTCACAAAGGTTTTGGAGACAGAACAGCTTTTAAACATCCGCTGATGAAGCGTTTTTTAAAAGGTGTACAGAGACGCAGGCCTGTTTCACGCCCATTTGCTCCACAGTGGGATTTAACGCTGGTCCTGCGGGCTCTGATCAAGCTCCATTTGAGCCACTGAATCAGGTTCCAATTAAATTCTTGTCTCTTAAAACAGCCCTGCTTCTGGCTTTAACATCAGTTAAGAGGGTGAGTGACTTATCTGCTCTTTCTGTCGCTCCGTCATTTCTTAGAATTCAGGCTGATGGCAGCTTAGCTGATCTAAGACCGAATCCAGCTTTTATGCCTAAAACATCACAAGCTCTTTTAATCAAGAGTGATATCGTTGGAGGGGGTTTTCCCCTCCCCCCACAAATCAGAAGAAGAAACATCTTTCCATCTGCTCTGTCCTGTGCGGGCGTTGACGTGTTACATAGCGCACTGCTGCAATGCGTCAAACTCAACATTTGTTTGTGCATTATAGAGATGCATCTGCAGGTCACCCGTTATCCACCCAGCGCCTGTCACACTGGCTGTGTGAGGCCCTTTCTGAAGCCTACAGAGCATCAGATTTAGAGCCTCCTGATAACCTCAGGGCGCACTCGACCAGAGGTATCGCATCTTCGACTGCTCTGCATAATGGTATGACAATGCAGGATATTTGCACTGCGGCCGCGTGGTCAACACCCTGCTCATTTATTCGCTTCTATCTACATGATGTGACGGCTCATTCCATGACACTTTCTGTCCTTAGTGTTTTAACAGAATGAATATTGTTGTTTCAGGGAACCCCGTTTAAACTCACACCTGACTACATGCATTACAGTGTGATATGTTATCAGCCACATGTTGTGACTGTTATTTTGGTTCTATTGTCATTAATCAGTTCATGACAATTGTTATCAATCAGTTTATATGATTATTAATCTGCTCACTTGTTATTATTAATCTGTTCATATTGTTCAGCCGTGAATCTGTTGATTCATGGCCCTTTTTCAGCATCTTCCTTCCCCGTTGAAAGTTTCCGTGGCGTTCATGCACTCAGAACACATAACTACACAGCATGCGTCTGTGCATGGTACGCATAATTACGCAACACGTAATTAGGCACATGGAGAGCTGAGTGACAAGACGTTTTTTGGGCAAGCTGCCGCTTCGTATGGTGTTCGAATGGACCCAGTGAGGCGAGGACCACATCTGCTTCGCGCTTAACCCACTAAGTGACAGCTCTTAAAGGGCGAAGCCTATACGAAATAGAACGTTGGTTACGTACTGTAACCCCAGATTCTATGAGTATAGGCGTAGCCCTTTAAGCGTCGGGCCTCACTGGCTCCTAATGGCTGAAGAAAAAGCTATTTGGGAGCCAATTACCCGCTCTTAACGTAATTTATATGGACCGGGTGGGACCTACACAGCAGGTGGGCGTGGACTAAATTTTTCAGTGCAATGCTTCGCATGACGGGATAAACCCACCAAGCGACAGCTCTTAAAGGGCTACACATATACTCATAGAATCTGGGGTTACAGTACGTAACCAACGTTTTTATATGTGCCCCCCCCCCCCCAACATCTTGGCCACCCTTGTGCCACCCCTTGCAAATAAGTCTAGCTCCACCCCTGCTTTAAAGTGGCACTTATGTTGTGTAAATTCAAAGGAACAAACAATCCAAAGTTTATTTTTAATTGTAAACATCAAACTAAGAGAATGCCAAGGGAGGATGAAGTTCTTTAAACACCACTGTATAACCCTAACACAAAGATGGAACATTAAGTACATTTAATTATAATAAATTCATTGCAAAACCAATAAATTTTTCTTAAAGATGATCTCCTTCACAGGAAAGTGGAGTCCTGCAGCAGCGAGAGATGAAGCAGTTTCTTGTGACTTCAGCTCAGTATCAGCTCTAGATAATGATGCTGTGTAGCTGCACGCTGTGGTGGATTATTCTGCACTTTGTTACAGGAGATCAAACTCATCAACAACCTTACAAGTTTGATGTTTCATTTTTATTTAATGGTGTTTGTAATAAGAGCAAGCTTTAATGAGCATTAGTAGTTGTTTCTCTGTGAACTTTATTGATATTTTTAAAGAATCTTTGTATTTCATTTGATCTTTGATGCTTTTTATTCTGTATTTCAAGAAGTCTGAATATTTTTTTTCTGCTTTTATAGATTTTGTTCATCAGTGAGCTGTCAGTTGTTGTTTGCTTGTGTTACATTTGAGTAATGTGTTGATTAAATGATTTACATCCAAATTTCTTTAAACTGTCTCACAGCACATGAGATGTTTCAGGATTAAAAAAGAAACAAAGGCTCTTAAACATCATTCCGTTATTCAGGATTCAAATCATTCCATAATTCAGAAGAACTGAAGTATATTATTTAAAAAAAAAAAATTCTGCATTAAAATGGGCTGAACAGATCAAATTTCATTTTCTGAGGTTTAAAAAACAAAAATGCAACAAGTTATACTCGTGGAGACTTCAGTGTAGAGATATACCTGCATCCCTGAATGTCATGTTGTAACAGACTTTTATTTCTGTAACTGAGCAGTTCATTCTGTAAAGATGTTTCTGAAAAAAAAAAAAAAAAAACTCCATCCCTTGAACAACTGAGACATCCCACCCCACCCCCATTTCAGAACCTGGGGCAGTTTAAAGTTTGTTTTCAGCATCTCTAACTCTGGAAAGTGTCAAAAGAAGACTTTTATGGTTGGTAAGACAACCAAAGATCCATAAATCTGAATAATATTGGAACACCCTTTCTGTGAACCCCACAAAATGGACGTTTGAGTTAACACAGATCACCCAGGATATCTGGTATCGACTTGTACCAGCCTCTATCAGACTATCCCATCAACGATCATAAATAACAGAAAGCCTCGACTCTGTTCAAAGGAATTCCAACTTTGACACTTGAGTCCCATTTCCTGCATGTAGAAAACGGACAGACTTTTTATTCACATTCTAGAAGAATTAATACTGTTTTTCTGTAAAGAAAGAAGTGTTTACTGGGAATAACTAAATAACTGCCTTGTTGTTTCCCTTACAGCCGGCAATAACCTGTGTAGGCCAAAATTTACAAACTTGTTTTCTGTTTATAAGGTGGACAAAGTGTTTGTATTGTTTAACCTAATTTAAAGTTGATAAGCGTCTTAAATGATTTTATTTGATGACTTTCAACAGAGCAGATGAAAATAATTTATTTAGTGGATACAAGTTCAGCCCTTTCATTTTGATTGATTCAAATCGACCACCTCTTTCAAATCAGAGGTGTGGCCATTTGTTTACAAGAGAGGAAGACCTCTCAGAATAAGGAGAGAAGAGAGAGAGATGAGAGAAAAGAGAGAGAGGGAGACAGAAGAAGAAATGATGATGAAGTGATGACGACCTCCCTAGGATATGATTAAGCTCTAAGATCCAACCTTCAGAAGACTTCCAAGGAGAAAATTAGCTCAAACTTTGGGCAAAGTTTGATAGAATCCTTTTCAGCAATCAAAACACCTGCAGTTTTCATCACAGAGTTAACAACAGCTGTCCAGAACTCCAGGAAACGCTCCAGGCTGACCGTTCGAGCCAGTGAACACAACTCTTCGTCTTGAGGTCAGGGATGTGAAGAATTACAACGTTACATCACCAGACCATCGGATCATAGAGAGTCAAATATCTGGTATCTCTGGCAGCCTTTGAAGACGACTCCTGGTAGGAAAAGCTGAGCTGATACTCTGACAGTTGACTGGTGTTAAAGAATTTAGATAATTAACCAAATTAGTATTACCTCAGTTCAGTAATTATTTTTCTTTAAATTTCAGACCAAATTTTAACTATTGAACGATAAAAAGTAGACACTGTTGAAATTTCAAAATCGTTCAACATTGCATCTTGTATTGGTTTGGTAAAGCACGTAGAATAATTTCATTCATCTGTTAATCCCTGCGAACAAGTAATTTTTATGGTCACTTAATTTCCATTTAACTCCAGTTGGGAACAAAGCCTTCATTTTAAATGTCAGAAATAATTGTCAACAGTTGTTTTATCATACATGGTTAAATAAACATCACAAAATTGTATTAAAACGTGTGTGTTTGACTTATGACATCTGAATCCTTCATATAAAAGAACTTGCGGTGTAAAAGGGTAATTCGAGGTAATTAAATAATAATCTGAATTATTTTAAGATCTTCAGACGTTCTCTCAGAGCTGAGAGTGGTGCCCCTTCAAAATAAAAGTCATAACGAATTTTAACTATTAAATCACCCTTCCCGCTACATCAGCATCAACTAGATGTAACATTTCATGTTGTCATAATCAACACACTGTTTCTTTACTGCTTGTTTAATAAAACAATTCCAACAAATATTGTTTCTTGTATTTGAGCAAACATTCTTTAGTTTGTAGTTAATAGAAGTACAAGATTTAATCTAATTTTTTTTCTTTACGTCACTGTTTTGCTGGAGCTCATTCACTTCTTGTGGTTCTAAAACTAAAAGAAGAATTTCACCATATTGTGCAGACAAGTCAAAGTTTCTGTACTGGAGTAATGGGATACTTTACAGCAGTGGTTCACAGACTTTTCACTTTCTAAACCTCAAAATAATGTTAGCAGAGGTGAGAGATAGTGAGCCCAACTATTAATCATTTGAACATAAAAGCTTTGCTAATGACCCTGGTAAACAAGAAAATAAAACAAACAGTCTTAACAAGAATTATTTAATAGTCATGATGTCTGAGTGGTGAAGTCATGCATGGAAGCAAAGTTAAATCAGGTTATGACTGCTTGAAAAACATTTTATATCAGAGTCAGAGTAGTCAGAGATTCTTTATTGTCATTCGCACCTCATGTGGTACATGTGGTGGAGCGAAATTATGTACACAGGGTCCCAGTTATATCCAACAATAAAATGTAAAAGAAAAACAGTAATAACATCTAAGATATGAACTAAGAAAAAAATCAATTAAATATACACTAAGCACTCATAACATAAAAACATTACGTCGAACATCAGCACACACATGAACACGTCTGTGTGAGCAGATGAGCACACATGAACACATCAACATTGAAACAGATCAGCAGCAACATGAAACAGATCAGCAGCAACATGATGTGATTTTTTTCACAGTGATTATTCTGGTTAGATGTTCATGAGTCTTACTACCTCAGGGTAGAAGCTGTTCCTCAGTCTAATGGTTCTACACTTAATGCTCCTCAACCTCCTTCCTGAGGGGAGTGGGGCAAAGTGTGTGTGCTGGGTGAGTGGGGTCCTTCATGATGCAGGTGGCCCTCTTCCTGCATCTAGAGGTGTAGATGTCTGTGATGGTGGGGAGACTGACTCAGACAGACTTCTATGCAGCCTTCACCACTCTCTGCAAAGCTTTTCTTTCTGCAGCTGTGCAGTCTCCATGCCACACGTTGATGCTGGAGCACAGGATGCTCTCCACTGCACACCTGTAGAAGGAGGTGAGGACTGAGCTTCCCAGACCAGCTCGTCTCAACTCCCTGAGGAAGTAGAGTCTCTGATGAGCTTTCTTGATCAGGCTGGTGGTGTTGTTGCTCCAGCTGAAGTTGTCATTCATGTGTACACACAAGTACTTGTAGCTGGAGACCACTTCCACCGCAGATCCTCTTATGTTCAGAGGGGTGTAGGTGTTTTTGTTCCTTCTGAAATCCACAATCTTCTCCTTTGTCTTCTTCACATTGATGTGAAGGTTATTCTCTTTGCACCAGATCTCCAGGTGTTCCACCTCCTGCCTGTAGCTGGACTCATCATTGTTTGTGATGCATCCCACCACCACTGTATCATCTGCAAACTTTACAATTTGACAGCCTGGATGGGTAGCTGCACAATCATACATGAGCAGAGTAAACAGGAGGGGGCTCAACACACATCCCTGAGGAGAGCCGGTGCTGAGGGTTATGGTGGAGGAGGAGAAGTTGTGGATCCTCACTGACTGTGGTCTGTTTAAGAAGTCTAGGACCTAGTTGCAAATGGAGGGGCTTAGTCCTAGTGAGAATAGTTTGTCCATCGTTTGGGGGATCATGGTGTTGAAGGCGGATGTGAAGTCCACAAAGAGCATACAGACGTAAGAGTTTTTCTGCTCCAGGTGGTTGAGCACAGTGTGGACCACCGAGGAGATGGCATCCTCCATTGATCGGTTCTCACGGTATGCATACAGATGAGGGTCCTCGTTGATGTTGATTGTTGTTTTGATGTGAGTCATGACCAGTTTTTCAAAGCATTTGTCTGCCATCCTACGGAGACGCTGGACCGGTAGCTTAACTGGAGCTCCGTTTCCACTGATTCATCGTCAGAGAGGTAACGAGTCGAGTTTACTACAGAGCGTACTGAGGAAAGCTGGGTTCGAATGGAGGGTGCCGTTCTGTTCAACACTTTTCACTCACACACACCATCTCCCTCCCTCTAAACTTCATCTTTCCATCTTTAAAATTCTTCTATCCTGCTAGAAATCATTCCAGATATTTCCAGAAATGTCTGTGGTGAAGCTTGAGGTTTTCAACCATCGCCGTATGGTTAATCAAATTGTACAGCTTGCAAAATTAGCCATGTTGTTGTTGAAATCATTTTGCCAAATTAATGTAAATGTGTGATGTTAAACTTTGATTCTGTAAATAAATGACGCATTCATTTGATGGGTCAAAGAAAATTAACGTCTCACGATACATTTTATTAAATTCAATGCACGACATTATACAGTCCAGAAAAATGAAAGAATCCGTTTAATTTATGAATATATCATGCATATGTTCATCTACATCTGCATTCAGCCAAGGTTTTCTGTTTTGGTAGCTTTTAACCTATCTGATAGTGGAGACTGTGTCAGTACATGTACTTTTTTTTTTTTCTTCCCCCCCTTGTCCTGTCCGGCATTGTGACACTTAGAATTATTGTCTGAGTGTCAAAGTGATGCCCAACAGATTTACTTTCACAAGCAGAGCATTATGGCTGGCCTTAATGCTCCACTTGATATATAAATTAAATTTTATTAGAATATGCGTTGGGTTTGTTTCAGATGTAATGGACACGGGGACGGAAAACAAAGCAGAAAAGTGAGAGAAGAGTTAAAATGTAAAGAAGGAGATAGGAATAGGGGAGAGAGAGAGAGGGATAAAGCGAACACAAATCAACATCATTGAAGTCTTCCTCTAGACCTGCGGAAAAAAAACAAAAAAAACAAAACGAGAAACCACAACAACAAACAACTTATATAATGATATTTATAACATCATTAGAAAGTATTTTATACAGTACATGGTAATACAATATATATTTGATGGCCGCCACAACCCAAATGACTGTGTATCTTATAAACACCTGAATCTAAACACCTGTGTGAGCATGCTTGCCATTATAAGGATTCTCCATAAAAATGTTCAATAGTGGATGTGGGGACCCATAAACCCGTCCCCACAAGACACAAAGGTAACACAGGGAAGACCGGAACCACAGACACACAGAGGCCCCCAAGTCTGGAACTCCGGTAGTCCCCCAACAGGGACACTTGCACCCCCCAGAGAGAGAAGCAAAGGGAAGCCCCGGGCGATCCCCAGCAACCACAATGCAGAAACCCCAGGAGGCTGTAGCGACGAGTCAACAGGCCCTGCCGGCAACCCGCCCCTCCAGAGTGGATCCGGCCATGGACACCAAGCCCCGAGGTCATACCACCCCCCACCAGAGGCCCGACAGAGCCAGGGCACCCAGGCCCCCGCAGGCAGCCACCAGGGCGGGCCCGCACACACCCCACCACCCAGCCCCAGTTGCAGGGGGGCCCACCACCAGAGGGGAGCACGACCCAACAAATGGGGGGCCAAAACTGATCTACAGTACATGTACTAATGTAACCCAGAACTGAGGATGTGTATTGGTCCAGATCAAGCAATCCTCCATTTTCAGCAGCTTCTCTAAAAACCTGCCAGTCTGTTCGATCAAAACAATCTCTCAGTATGGGGCCACTGTCCGGGATCCAACATTTAACTTTCACTCTTAAACTGGGCAGTGAATCAACTACAGGTCATAAAAAACCCGAGTTTGCTGCCGTGAAAGTAAAGGGGACGAATAATATTGCACGCCCCACTTTTCAGTTTATTTGTTAAAAAAAAAATTGACACTTCCAATAAATTTCATTCCATTTCACGATTGTGTCCCACTTGTTGTTGACTCTTCACAAAATATTAAAATTTTATATATTTAAGTTTGAAGCCTGAAATGTGGCAAAAGGTTGAAAAGTTCAAGGGGGATGAATATTTTTGCAAGGCACTGTACATGTGTAGGTTTTCTCCAGATACTCCGGTTTCCTCCCACAAACCAAAAACATGCATGTTACACTGATTGGTAACTCTAAATTGTCCCTAGGTGTGAGAGAGAGAGTGAATGGTTGTTTGTCTCGTTTGTCTCTATGTGTCCCTGTTGTATAAAAATATCCTCTATTTATCTTACTGACATTAAATGAGTCACACTCGACAACGGGAGAAGATTTTTTAACAAGTTATACTTGCAAAGACAGATTTCACAACAGGTTATACAGATATACAAGAAGTACATGCATGGAGCCCAGACACGAAAATCGGCCGCAGCATTGTGCAAAGCTTGTATTTATACTTTTGATCTTGAAGTAACAGCTGCACGCCTGCAGCCTCAAATCAGCTCCTCACCCAGCTCTCCCTGCTAAATCAAATACTGTATACCGGTAGTGGGCAGTTAACATACTCAGCCTTAGTAGTTCAAAACATCCATAAACCTGAAAAATTCCCTAACAGGCCCTGTGATGGACTTGTGACTTGTCCAGGGTGTCCCCCGCCTCTCACGCAGTGACTGCTGGATATGGGTACCTGTGACCTGAAAAAGACTAAGTGGATAAAAGATGATGGATGGATGGATGGATGGATGGATAAAACTAAACTAAAGACCATTGATAACACATCACAGAGGCAAAGACTAAAAATAATGGCAGTATATTGATAGAGCAGTGTTGGGTTTATAGATTCCACAGAAAAAGTGATCTCATAGTAATATTTAAAAAGAGGAAATGACAACATTCAAAATACTTTAAATACATGCTGCCTCTCAGCCAACTTATTTACTGCTTTAGTGTCAGAAAATTTTACAAAAAAAGTCATAGTTTAATGTAAAGATGTGAAAAAAAGCATAAATTGGGGTAATTTGAAACAAACTGCTCCAACTTAAATATCTGTTTTCATGTATTTTACATAACCAAACAAAAAAAATTTCATTCTGTTGAACGTCTTACAACCTGAGTTTTACTGAAGAACACACAGAAGTTGTTTGTATTGCTAAGAATAGTTGAATTGTTTAAATTGCTGTGATTAGTTGAAGTGCTTTTAGAGCTACCGCCTGAAAAGATTTCTGTACGTCTTTAACAAATGTATCTCTGATTTACTTAGAAACACATCAGATCTGATCTGTATATGAGATGTTTGCAATCACACCTCTTTATGTACAAAGAGGAACTATAAAACTGGTCAGACTGTTTGTTTCCAGGCTCTTGACACCAAATAATGTTTGATGAGTGCAGGGATTCCTCCATTAACCTGATTCATTGTAGCTTCCAGAGTGGCAGGGAGACACTGATTACATCCAGCTGAATCTGGTTAATGAGCTGCTGAATGGATAGGACTGAGGGTCTCATCAGTTTGACGCTGGTACATTTGTGGCATCAGGGTACAAACTTACAGTGCACCAAACTATTACTAAGCTTTGGTTAAGACTTACCTTGTGCCTCCTTGTCTCCTAGTGATTCCATTGTGCTCCTGTCCTTGATCCTGGAGCTCTATCCTCCTGAGGAGCTTGGCCGCCTTATGTCTCTCTACACCAACCACTCTTCAGGAACTCTTGAGCTTGCCAGTCCTGGAAACACCATCTACAATGCATCGTTGAAGATGGTGGTTATCAAGTCACTCAAAGCGCTTTGAGTGTCTTGATAAGATAGAAAGACCCTATATAAGTACAGTCCATTTACCACCATCAGATGATAACTAAAACTCTTCTTTTGTTCGTCCTACCACAGTTCGTTTTCTCTGCTGCCACTTACCTTCCCTTTCTCACCCTGGACTACTCAGTACGCCTCTTAGAACCTACAAACAGAAAGCAGAGTAAAAAGAAGAACATAATTAGCTCTTCCACTGACTAACTTGTGACTAAGGACAATGATCACCTTCTTGTGTTCCTTGCAGATCCTCCTGGCTTATGTTAGAGAAATTCTCTCGTTCTCTGATGTTTACTCATGTAGTGGACTAGGCCTCCGACCAAAACCTGCCTCTGAAGACCTTCATGGGACAGGAACTGTTATTTCATTGATTTGAATCCAGAAATACAAATTAGCTCATCCAGAGACTGTCTAATTGTATCCTGAACTAATCAATTGAAAGAACACTCTCTTTTTTATATTATCATCACTATTTTACAATATCTTGATAATCAAAGTGTGTTTAGTTCATACCATTTCTAAATGTTGAAGTGAACCACTCATTTTAAATCAACTGTGAAACAGTATTAATGATTTTTTAATCATTTAAATTAGAAATCAAGTTAAATGTCTATTTTACAAAGTAATTATGCATTTTGATCTTCTGTCTGAAATGAGAAGGAGTGATGTCGGTCAAAAGTCGGAGACAGTCAAAAACAAGTTGTTAGAACGGGCTGTCGTGTTTTTAAAACTTTCAGACAGTAAATAAGAAAACTGGCACCTGCAGTGTTAGTCACTTCGCCAAAACATTTCTCAGTCTGTTCCTAAAACATTCTTGCTGTTTTCTTGACTTGAAAAAACCCTTTGACATCACTAGAACCACACCCCTGGTGGTTGCTTCAACCAATCAGGACTTACTAAAAGTGACCGGAAGCAGAACTCTTTAAAAGTCGACACTTCCTGGAACTATTAGGTCTTCTGAGCCTTCTGAGTCTTCTGAGTCTGCTGGAGTAATGTCTTCTAGAGTTTTCTGAAGTTTTGGGAGAGCTCTAGCTGTTCTGGAGTTCTGGAGTTTTTCCACTGCTGAGTGGAACTTCGAACTCAGTTTTCCAGTCTGATGGAGTCATCCATCTCTGCAGGAGTCACGGCGCCTTGCTGTGGCTCCACCAGGCGAATGCCCTATAACTTCTGAGGAAGTTTGTTCTGTTGAACTGAGTATCTCACAACTTCTGCCGAGTCGCAGCCGCCCTGAGGAGACGCTGAAAGGTAGCGTGCCAGGGACCTCTTGACCGTAGCGGACCCATCCTCTGCCAAGGTAAAGAGTCGTCACGAGCTTCACTACAAGTGTAGCGTGGGCGAACTGCGCTTGAAAGGAGCGTGTTGTTCTGGTCTACAGACATACATCTTCCTCCATATTTCCCATCTTTAAAACTCTTCTGTCCTGATCTAGATCTACTTAATCTAGATATCTTTAGAAATGTCTGTCGTTTTTATTAAGTAAAACATGCCAAGTTTTATTAATCAGAACCAGATCAGTCTAATCAAGTGTACAATGTTTTGATGTTAAATTTTGATTCTGTTAATAAATGACCACATTTATTTTGATGGGTCAAAGAAAATTAACGTCTCATGTCACTGATTAAACCATCTACGCACAGTACCTCTGTCACATGGCTGTAAGTAGCTCGAAAAAGAGATAACTCGTTATTTAAATATGACTGTAGTGAAGCTCTGAAGCTAACCTAGCCCTTTAGAACACTACACTCAAAAGACCAGCTCTCACGGCAGGTGAACATTTTTAACTTGCACTTTTACTTGCAAGGTCAGATTTCAGGACTGGTTACATATAAACATACGTAGATGTCTACAAATGAAAACCAGTCACAAAAAAGACACGAGCCACATTACCTGCTCGCTTTTAAATCCCTCTAAGCTCAGTCGCGCTCTTTATAGTTCAGAGGGTGTCCTTGAAGCCAGCTGCAATCTTCTTACACACAGCACTGTTCGTTCACACAAACACTGGTTCATAGGCAGAGATAAGGCAGAGTTTAGGGAGACAGTTGGGCTTGCTTTGGGAGACAACAGAGTTCTTTGTTCTCAGGACAGAAAGGAGGAATGTTCTATGCCACATTAATAAAAACATTCATAATCTTTGACCGAAATCTCCCCGAGTACAGAGATGTTGTAAATACATCATTTACTGTTTACCTTCAGAGAGTTGAGTCTTCATTCCTCAGTCTCACTCCTCCGTGAATTATTAGTTAATCATGATGATCAGTGCTTTACATGGATTTTAATGACGCAAAGTACAACAGTCCATTTTATTATTTGATAAGTACAACTATGTTTACAAACCATTCAGAGTTATTAATGTTAAATTTACAACAAACAGTTGTCTCAAGTTTAAAATATTGTCTGTTTGGAGTAATTCACCAGTTAAAACAAAAGTTACATTATTAACTAGAAGCCTGTTAACTAGTATCTGATATATGTACACATAAATGTAATGTTACATGTTTCTAACATGATTTTAGTTAACGTTGACCCCAAGTTAGCAGACAGAGAAGAAGACAGAGCCATGTGTATAAAAAGTGTTTTGTATTTACAGGTGAAGGTGTTCTGGGCTGGAAGGGACAAAAGGACAAGGTGAGAATCTTTGTATTTCTTTGGATTTAAAATAATGATTTGGTTTTGAAGGAAGTCTTTTCTTACTGATGTTGTGTCTTGTAGATGGAGCCAGAGGAGGGAGAGACGAGGTCCGAGGTTTCCACAGGAGAGTGGAGAATCAGTAAAGCTAATGAAGCCCTCTCTATAATTCATTTTAATTCAAGAAGTCTTAATGCAAACATTTCTGAGATATCAGAATTCTTAAAAAGATTTAATACACCTTTTACAATAGTAGCAATATCTGAAACTTGGTTAAATGATGAAAACATACAAAACGTTTACATAGAAGGTTATGAACTTTATTATATGAATAGAAAAAACAAGAGGGGTGGAGGAGTGGCTTTATTTGTCAACTGTGAAATAAAGTGTAGATTGTACAGCGACATGTCATTAGTAGTCGACAATATAATGGAAATGTTAACAATAGAAATAATAAACAAAAATGGTAAAAACTTTATCATAAGTTGTGTATATCGAGCACCAGGTTCAAGAATAGAGTTATTCACTGATAAATTAATTGAGTTACTAGTAAAGAGTAGTAATAAAAATGTTTTTATATGTGGTGACTTTAATATTGATCTTGGTAACAAAACAAATTCAAATAGCCACGAAACTTTCATTGATTCAATGAGTGGTATATGTTTTTTTCCGTTAATAACAAATCCTACTAGAATCACATCCCATAGTGCTACAATAATTGATAATTTCTTTACAAATGTCATATATGGGGATGTGAAAAGTGGTATCTTAATGTCCGATATAAGTGATCATTTACCAATTTTTATAACTTATAACAATGATGATATTTGTGAGAAAACTATTAAAATAAACAAAAGATCAATAAATACATCCAAAAGAGCTTTAGATAAATTTAAAAATGACCTAAAGCAACAAAATTGGGAAGATGTCTATGTAGACGACGTAAATATATCTTATGAAAAATTCATGAATATACTAGAAGTTCTGTACAAAAAAAATTGTGTGCAAATAAATAATAAACAAATAAAAAATAAGGTCGATCCACCATGGATGACAAACGGACTGAGAAATGCATGTAAAAAAAAGAATAATCTCTATTCATGTTTCCTTAAATCTAGAACGCATGATACAGAAACCAAATATAAAAAGTACAAAAACAAATTAGTAGGGATTATACGAAAACAAAAGAGGGAATATTACAGCAAATTATTAAACAAAAGTAGTGGAAATATGAGGGCAACATGGCAAGTATTAAATTCTGTTCTTAATAAAAATAAGGTTGGAAATGGTATTTCAAAATATTTTGTTGAAAATAACGTGGAAATCCACGATGAAAATGAAATTGTAAATGGATTCAACAATTATTTTGTGAATGTCGGGTCAAACCTCGCTGCAACAATACCAAATGTTGATGCAAATGTGAGTTATTTAATAAATAGTCGTGTAAATAGTATGCTTCTAAAGGGAACTGACAAAGAAGAAATAATGATGGTAGTAAATAAATGTGCTGATAAAAAATCAAGGGATTGTGAAGACATGGATATGACGGTTGTGAAGGAAATAATGAGTTGTGTAATTGAACCATTTACATATATTTGTAACTTGTCATTTTCAACAGGAATATTTCCTAACAGAATGAAAATAGCCAAGGTAGTCCCTCTTTTTAAGAATGGCAGCAAATGTCAATTTAACAACTACAGACCCATTTCTTTGCTGCCTCAATTTTCGAAAATCTTGGAAAAATTATTTGTAATCAGATTTGACCTCTTTTTAGAAAAACATAATATATTGAGTAATAGTCAATATGGGTTCAGATCAAATAACTCGACTTCAATGGCTCTGATGGAGTTGATAGAACACATTACTACAGCTGTGGATCAACAAAAA
>NC_056498.1:21774449-21776243 GCF_014905685.2 Nematolebias whitei
GGTCCTTCTTGAGCATGTGATCAGCTGGTTTTGGTTGTCAGCAGCAAAACTGGTTGATCCACTCTGAGAAGGTGCTATTTAAGAGACTGAGCTGAATACAGCTCCTCAGACTGAGGATGTCTCTTGGATGAGAGACAAAACGTTTCTACATTTTTTTGTTGTTTTGCTTTGTTTTTATGAATGTCCAGAGGACCAGATTTAACTTTTTTAGATTTTTCTACCTGGATTATTGAACATGCATCAGGATATGTTATATCATGATCTGTGTGTTTTTGTTTTCTTGTGCTTCTTGAATTTAGTTTTCCTGTTTCCAGCTTCCTCAGTATTTTTCCCCTCATGCAGCCTCAGCTCCTGTCAGACCTTTTTCCAGATCTGGGACGTTATCACAACTTTTGGTAATTAATTGACAACAATAAAACTTTTTTCTAAACAGTTTTTGACTAACCCTTGTGATTCTCTTCAGCAACTTCCAAGTCCTGCATCTTCAAGTCTCCCAATACCTCCTCGCTCCTTGTGACTTTGCTGCGATCTGATCTTGTCCCTTCAACCATTCAAACAACAACCTGCTCCTCTCTCCACTGATACTCACCTCCTCTGGATTTTTTTTTATTTTCATTTCATTTATTTTATTCATTTCAAATTAAAACACAGGAAAAAACAATTTACAATCCATATGGATAAAAAAAGACAGAAAAGAAAATTTAAAATGAAAGGAAGCAGAAGAAGAAAAAATCTTATAATAACTGCCCCTTCTTAGACAAAAAATCAATACAAACAATCAATTAAAGCAATAGTCATTCATGAAAACAATTTTTCAACAACTAAACAATCAATGCAATTCATGCATTAGTCAACCATGAAACAAATAATCAACTTATAGTAATATAATGATTTTAAAAACATTTTATATTAACCAAATTACATATATCTTTGCAACATTATACTCTTAATTTTTTTCTTGAATACAGACATTGACTGAGCTGTTTTAACATCAGTTTCCAAACTATTCCATAGTCCTATTCCATGTATCAACGTTGACCGACCCTTTAAACTAGTTCTATATTTAGGTTTAACAAAAATATCAGTGCCCTTTAGATTATAACAACTTTTTCTTTTTACAAAAAGCACTTGAATATTTGAGGGCAGTGTATAATGACGTGCTTTATACATTAACAAAAGAATATTATATTCCACCAAATCATAAAACCCCAGCAACTTCATTTTACAAAATAATACACTAGTAGGATGATAGTAATGAGTTTTCGTTATAATTCTTAAGGCTCTTTTCTGCAAGATTAAAATAGACCTAGTAGTCGTTTTGCATGCTATGCCCCAAACATCAACACAGTATATTAAATGTGGTATTATAATTGTATTGTACAGCAAATACAAAGCTTTCTCATTCAATAAATCCTTTACTCTATATAGTACAGCTGTGGATTTGGATAATTTACTTTTTACAAGATTTATGTGCTGTTTCCAAGACAATCTGTCATCAATAACCACACCCAAAAACTTTGTTTCACTCACTCGACATATTTCAATATCATCGATTTTGAAAGGAACATCAGTAGTTGTCACTCTATTACCAAAAATCATATAATTTGTTTTATTAATATTCAATGATAACTTGTTTAAATTAAACCAAGTTTGTATTTTGACAAACTCCCTCTTAATTAACTCTAACATTTGTTCCAAATCAGTACCGGAATAAAAGAAAGTGGTGTCATCTGCGAAAAGAACACATTTTAGGATACTGGATACATCAATTAAGTCATTAATATATAAAATAAA
>NC_056498.1:21776343-21779144 GCF_014905685.2 Nematolebias whitei
AAAAATGAAAGAATCCGTTTTAACAGTATGAATATATCTCATCCGTATGTCATACTACACTCATATCAACATATAAAGTAACAACATGATGTTTGTTTAGTTTCTGACATCAAGTTTGATTTATTAAACAGTTGTTAGGTTAAAATGTAAGAAGAAATAATATAATTAAAAGTTACACAAACGTTTCATCAAACAAACAGATGTGTTTCATTTTTCAGACGAGAAAATTATTTCACTTCAGAATAAATTGAACTCACCAGTTTTATAAATGGTGACTTCAGAGCTGGTTTGTGTGTAGTAAACTGGATCTCCTCTTCCTCCTATGCAGCTGTACAGACCTCCCTCTGTGACTCTGTCTGGTTTATTGTATTTTATGGACGGAGAAGATTCTGACTCTCGTCTGAACCAGTCAAAGTTCCAACCTTCAGATGTGACCACAGAGCAGCTCAGTCTAACACTGTCTCCTGCTGGGATGATGCTTCTGTCTGAACTCACTGTGGCTCTGGGTGTGGCTGATGTTGAGTTTGGATAAAAAACAAACAAAACCACAAATTGTAAACAACTTAAAACTTATTAAAATGATCACATCATCATGTGAATGTTTAGCTTCTGGAACCAAAACAGAAATTAATGATTGATAAAACACATTAGACTGTTTTTATGACCATACTAAGTTTTCATTGAATTTTGTTTTTTCCACTAACATAAGAAATAATATAAATTTATTTACAAAGGTTTGTCTCCTTTTTTACATTTTAAGTAATTTATACTCTTGAGTGCTGTTTACTCATTTAAGTATAAATTAATAACAACTTGACTCACGTAACACTGAGAGGATGAAAGCTTTACTCCAGTTTGTCCGGAAATCGCCATTTCTAACCAGACATCTGTATTCTCCACTGTCAGACACAGTAACTCCGTTGATCCTGTATTCACTGGATGTTGGAGAGTTTCTGTTGGGTGTTCTCCATTCATACATCCACTGAGTTCCTCCTCCTTGGATCTGACATCTGAGAGTGACTGTCTCACCTCTGAAGATCTGAGACCAGCTGGGTTTCAGGATCACACTGGGTTGACCAAAAACTGTTTATGTAAAGAATAATTATAGGATTGTGATAGAAACATGAACTAAACAATAAAAGTTTATTTTCTATAATAAATATTAATAATTTCGCCACAAATATGCAACAATGAATTATGTTTAATGTTTATCTTACTCCTAAAACTTGAAAATGAAAAAAGCTTAAAACACAATATAAATAGTTCAAACCAGGATAAAAATTAAAAGCAATGTGATAAATTTAGAGAATAAAGCTCCACAAGGTCCAGGCTTCCTGGGATTGTGACTGGTACGACCTTCTCATTTAAAGTGTTAACATAATGCCACCAAAGAGAAATGTTGTTAATGAAGATGAACTGGAAGATGTAAATAAGTATCTTAACGTCTTTTCTGAAGAAATGACAAACATCTTGAAACAGCAAAAACTGATTCTTACTGAGAGATATAAGAAATCTTAAAAAGCAGAATGAGGAAAAGATAAAATGATAGTTCTTTTAGAATGCTGAGTTTGTGACTTGGAACAATACTTCACAATGAATGAATGATGTGACAATAAGTGGATTGGACACCACTCATCGATCAGATTCAAATGTTACTGCAGCAGAAAGCAGAAAACCTCTGGAGCATGAATTACTCTCTCTAGAACAACAGGTGACTGTCTTTAATGAAAACAAGGATATACATTTAGAGAGCATCAGGACTGAAGCCTGTCACCCCCCCCCCCCCCCCCTCTCGATTGTGTCCCACTTGTTGTTGATTTTTCACAAAAAATTACAATTTTATATCTTTATGTTTGAAGCCTGAAATGTGGCAAAAGGTTGAAAAGTTCAAGGGGACAGAATACTTTTGCAAGGCACTGTATTTGTCCCCTGGAGATATTTCATGTTGTGGTTAACTAATTAACCTTTAGATGTTTTGAGCTGTGGTGTTGTCCATCCACCCATAAATAGGCTGGCCTTCAGGAGCTCTCTCTCTCTTTTTCTTTGGGCTCATTTTGTTTTTGCTTTCTTCCTTTGCCGCCCTAGTTTTTTTGGGGCTCTTTTTACTCCCGCTCATTCTGTCACAAGGATGAGCTTCGATGGTGTAGGCCGCAGCCATTGCCCTCAACCTGACACAACACATTTGTTGTTAACTGTTGTCTAATGTTTGTTGTAACTTTGGCCTGGTGGGACCGGTTGTCTTGTCGCTATTTCTTTTTTGTTTATAGTTTTTTTTCTAGCTTTAATCCGGTACCAGGCAGCACGGTGACACAACTGGTAGAGCTGCTGCCTCTCATTGAGCAGGTCCCTGGTTCAAATCCCAGTCCAGGGGCCTTTCTGGGTGGAGTTTGCATGTTCTCTCCGTGCATGCGTGGGTTTGCTCCAGGTACTCTGGTTTCCTCCCACAGACCAAAAACATGCATGCTAGGCTGATTGGTAACTCTAAATTGTCCTAGGTGTGAGTGAGAGAGTGAACGGTTGTTTGTCTCTATGTGTCCCTGTGATGGACTGGAGACCCATCCAGGGTGAACCCCCCCATTAGCACAGTGATTGCTGGACATGGGCACCGGCGACCCCCGTGACCCAAGATGTAAGAAGTGGGTAAAAGATAATGGATGGCCTGTAATTACAGTTAAATGATCAGGTCAGGTTCGGGAAAAAAAATCCCCACTGGGTTCGGGCCGGGCCGGGTTGGCTCTTTTAGGCCCTAATGCAATCTTGCCCAGTGTTCATTTGTGCCATTATTCATCTGCCCTCAGTTA
>NC_056498.1:21779244-21780702 GCF_014905685.2 Nematolebias whitei
ACCAGATGATCTGTGTTTTGAACCTGTATGCTCCACACTGGTTAGTCTTCATACCTGTATATATTATCTGCATCGTTTTTATGTCTATATTCTGATTTACCTCATTTTGTATATTGCTTTGTGTGTTGCCTGTTTTTTTGTCTGTACAGCACTTTGGTTGGTCTTGTCGCTGTTTCAAGTGCTTTATAAATAAAATGGTATGATATGGTATCCCTCGAGAATGTTTATGGATCTCACCGGAGGACATTGGTTGATTATTACATCCTTAACAGAACTCTTACAGTGACCTCGAGAGCATCTATGAACATTGCTGACCGCTCTCGTCTCCCCTTTCTGCAGAATGTCTGTGTCACTATGTGCTTGTTTGTGTGAGGTGTTTTTTTTATTATTAGAGGATTTTTTCCTCAGGCAGGAAAAAAAAAAAAGCCTGAAAGGAATTTTTTTCACCTCCAACTCCTACATGTGTCCAGTTAACCACTGTTTTTGTCTGTCCAAACAGGTCTCACTTGTAAATGAGTCTTTGAGGCTCAATGTGATTTATCTGTTTAAATAAAGGTTGAATGAAAAAAGTATCTTGGGGTCTTGTTCACGAATAAGGGAAAAATGGAGTGAGAGATCAGTAGGCAGATAGGTGAGGCGTCTGCAGTGAAGCGGGTGCTATACTAGTCTGTCGTGGTGAGCTGAGTCAAAAGGTGAAGCTCTCAATTTATCGATCAATCTACGTTCCTACTCTCATCTATGGTCATGAGCTTTGGGTTGTGACCGAAAGAACAAGATCACGGATACAGGCAGCCGGAATGAGTTTTCTCCACAGGGTGACTGGGCTGTCCCTTAGAGATAGGGTGAGAAGCTTGGTCATCCAGGAGGGACTCAGAGTAGAGCCGCTGCTTCTCCACGTCGAGAGGAGCACATTGAGGTGGCTCGGGCATCTGGTTAGGATGCCTCCTGGACGCCTCCCTGGTGAGGTGTTCCAGACATGTCCCACCAGTAGGAGACCCAGAGGAAGACCCAGGACACACTGGAGGGACTATGTTTCTCGTCTGGCCTGGGAAAGACTCGGGATTTCCCCAGAGGAGCTGGCCCAAGTGGCTGGGGAGAGGGAAGTCTGGGCCTTCCTACTTAAGCTGCTACCCCTGCGACCCGACCACAGATTAGTGGAAGAAAACGGATGGATGTACAGGTCCTTCTCAAAAAATTAGCATATTGTGATAAAGGTCATTATTTTCCAGAATGTAATGATAAAAATGAAACTTTCAAATTTTTCAGATTCATTGCACACCAACTGAAATATTTCAGGTCTTTAATTGTTTTAATACTGATGATTATGGCATACAGCTCATGAAAACCCAAAATGCCTGTCCCAAAAAATTTGCATATCATGAAAAGGTTCTCTAAACAAGCTATTAACCTAACCATCTGAATCAACGACGTAACTCTAAACACCTGCAAAAGATTCCT
>NC_056498.1:21780802-21781878 GCF_014905685.2 Nematolebias whitei
ATTGAGTGCATAACTGAACATGATTATTTGAAGGTTGGCGTTTTTTGTATTAAAAACACTTGTCTTTCATTGGTCCTGTCAGTGTCGGTTCGTCGTTGGGTATTGCCTGTAAGTCTGATCCTGTTTGATCCCGTTCCTGAATCTGTTTTGTAAGTTTTGCTGCCATGTCAGCTTTTTGATTTATTATTATTAAAAGTATTTTATTTTGTACACCTGTCTGAGTCCTGCCTGCACAACTGGGTTCTCTCCTGTCCTGACCTGCCTGAAACCCTGACACCGCCCTAGTTTTTTGGGGCTCTTTTTACACTCTCTCATTCTGTCACAAGGATGAGCTTCGATGGTGTAGGCCGCAGCCACTGGCCTCAACCTGACACAACAAATTTTTGTTGTTAACTGTTGTCTAATGTTTGTAACTTTGGCCTGGTGGGGTGGGACCTGTTGTCTTGTATTTACTTTTTTGTTTATAGTTTTTTTTTTTTTTTTTTCTTCTAGCTTTAAGCTGGTACCAGGCAGCACGGTGGCACAACTGGTAGAGCTGCTGCCTCTCAGTGAGCAGGTCCCTGGTTCAAACCCCAGTCCAGGGGCCTCTCTGGGTGGAGTTTGCATGTTCTCTCCGTGCATGCGTGGGTTTTCTCCTGGTACTCTGGTTTCCTCCCACAGACCAAATACATGCATGTTAGACTGATTGGTAACTCTAAATTGTCTCTAGGTGTGAGTGAGAGAGTGAATGGTTGTTTTTCTCGTTTGTCTCTGTGTCCCTGTGATGGAATGGAGACCTGTCCAGGGTGAATCCCGCCACTCACACAGTGATTGCTGGACATGGGCACCGGTGACCCCCGTGACCCAAAACGTAAGAAGTGGGTAAAAGATAATGGATGGCCTGTAATTACAGTTAAATGATCAGGTCAGGTTTGGGAAAAAAACAAAACAAAACAGTGGGTTCGGGCCGGGTTGGCTCTTTTAGGCCCTAATGCAATCTCACCCAGTGTTTATTTGTGCCATTATTCATCTGCCCTCAGTTAGCTGTCAGTTCATTTGTGTTTTTCCTATCAACATGTCATTCTCACCTGTTATTC
>NC_056498.1:21781978-21788208 GCF_014905685.2 Nematolebias whitei
TCCTTCACACAGAAAAACTAACTTTTCAGCGCGCTTTGAGTCTGTCTACGGTCTGATTGGTCAGAATTCCAATCCAATCAGAAGTGGTTTACATCGTGTTACATTATATAAACAGGAAATGAAGAGCCTCTTCAAAGTAAAACAGGAAATGGGTCAATTTCAAAATAAAATAAGAATTAGGAGTCAGATTCTAAAAGGAACAAATATTATTCCACAACACACATTAATAAAAACATTCATAATCTTTGACCGAAAACAGTAATAATAATAACAGTTTTTTTGTGTGTGTTTACAAGATAAACTAAAGTTTTCCAGTTATATAACTCACCCGACATCTCCCCCTCTCAAAAACGTCCTTCCTGGTCTAAACGACCCGTACAAGAAACTCGGTTTTGGTCCATTCAACAACCGATGTGAACTTTGTTTTAGACAAAGCGGTCCTGTTGGCCGTCAAGAAGTCGATTTTTTCCCCACAAATCCAGCCAGGATCCAGTTTTTGCCCCGTCACTTTTTACCAGCGGGGTTAGCTAAAAGTTAGCTAAACAGGAAGTACAAGCCGCGACAACACGCGTGCGCGTTAACCGACGATACAAAATCACAGCGCCAACTAATGCCCCGACATGACAACTACAGCACTTGACCCGCTTTTGAAAGGAATACAATATATGAGGAACACATCTCTACAGTTTCATAATGTAAACAAATCTCTGAAGATGAAATGTTTTCAGTTTAAAAAACAGTAAAATAAAATATAATAACATCAGATGCTTTAGTTTCTATGAAACCAGATGTTAACAATTCAGAAATACATTTCAAGCCATAAAAAATACAACTTTGGGAGAAAAAAAAAGCGCTCATTTAAAAATTCTATCATGTAACAACAGAAAGTTATCAATGAGATGGCTGATTCACAATCAGATGGTCAATAATTCTTGTAATGGAAATGATTCATGATATATCAAAGCTCCAAATATGACCTAAATAATTCCTAAACACAAATATAAACTGCCACAAATGCACTATGTTTATATTTTTATAGGCTGTACTCTGTTATTACAAGGGAGCTTTGCATTCATTTATATACATTAGATAATAATGCCACTGTTTTTTGACCCATGATTTTTTTGTCATGTGTCAACACGGGGGAGGTATCTTATAATGCATTTTCATATATAGAAGAAAAAAAATTATGTATAAAACTGTACAGGCAACTGAAATTTTAGACGTACACCTAAATTGGCAGAAGTGTACACAGACAGCCAATACACTGCTGACCTCTAAGACCAGTGACACTGCAAAAGAACAATTTTACTGTCTCCTGATCTCCTCTTTCCACAGAAGATATCACAATCCAGCCAGCAGATTTGGGTCTTTATTAAGGTCATCAAAAGGAAAATGTGGGACCACACCAAATCCTACTGATCACGCCAAACGCTGTAAAGGTAGCGGAAAGATCCAGTTGGATCCATCATAAGCCATTGAAAGTTGCAGAAAGTGTTAGACTCTTAATCGACCAGGGTGTTTGAAAAAGTCTGACCACAAAGGGACACACTGTTTAGGGTGTGTCATCTCGACGTCATTGAAGAAACCAATGCTGTGTGCAGCATTCTGCCCCAGCCCTACGCCCTGAACAGGCACATCAGAGCTCCTAACATTTCTGTATATCTAGCAACAATGAGAGCATCACAGCCAAGGTGGACTCTCTGTTGTGTTGTGGCTATAGCATGTCACGTAGTCAGAGGTGACCTCACTGATTTGCTAAAACCTGATCTAGAACACTCTCATGACTACAGCACCAACCTATGGTGGCAGCTGATGAACAAAACCGCTTATGAAGGAAAGACTACTAATTGCTATGTATGTGCTCATCTATCCTATGCCACCCACAATTCAGGTTTGCGACCTGCAGCTGTGTCTACAGCCCAACAAGCATGTCTATATGGCCTGAGCACCCACCCAGGAACAAGCAGCTGGGCAAAATGAAGCTATACAACGCCACTATCCAGAAAGGTGAAGGGTATGCACACAGACTTACACAGACGACTAGCCATGGTAATTGTGGGATACAACTTCACGTCAAATTGTAGCATCACTGATGTCATCCCCCTACTACAGATGTCCATCAAACTGCCTGAACTGATCACATTGACAAATTTGCCAACAGGCACCCTGGGATACTGTGTTTTCAACAATGGTACTACTTCTGTAGGATAGGTGCCCTGGAATTTATGTGAAAAGGTGTATACCTTCTGTGACATCGACCGGCCACACAAAGGTAAACCTACTTACCTGAATTGTGTTTTTTGCAAAGCAGGCTATTATGCCAATATTCAGGGGATCCCCAGACACCACTGCACAGAATCAGACAATGTCACCGATTGCACAGACCTCCTCCACCAACGGACCTTCAACATCAGCCTACCACCAAGAGGACGCCAGAAGACCACCCACTGCAGCATTGTAGTGCCAGGTGACAAAGGTTCTCACGTGTTAATTGACTGGTATTTCTTATGTGGACACAGAGCCTATACAGCGTTACCGCCAAATTGGGGGGGCCTTTGTGCCTTGGTTCCCCTGTCAAACCCTATGATCATGCTAAGGAAAGCACCAACACCTCCAGCTCGCAGGATGGAACGCTCTCCAATGCCAGAAGTGACCAGGTGGGGAGGGCTTACCACCAACACTGGTGTCCCATGGGAATTCAAGGTCTGGAAAGGAGGAGAAAATTTTTTCCAAGGACTCTTTCCATGGGTAAGAGTTGGTGAAATACGAGCCCATGTTGAAATCAACCGGTACGCCCTCCTCCGCCTTATCAATGACACATACAAACTGGCAAATGGAACCCAGAATGAGCTGAGCACCATGAGGCAAATGATTCTACAGAACTGAATCATCCTTGATCTGCTGACTGCGTCACAAGGAGGTGTGTGCAAAATCATTGGTGAAACATGCTGTACTTATATACCAGATCAATCAGGTTCTGGAGGAGACATCTACGACGTACTGCATGACCTAACTGACCTTAAGAGATATGTTGAGAGCGGGACCAAAGGAGCAGAGCCTTTCGAGTTGTGGTCATGGTTCACCTCTGGACCTTGGTGGCATTTATTCCTCAAAATTCTTACCCCATTTTTTGCAGTATTACTTCTATTCTATATATTTTTTGGCTGTATCGCACCTCTTCTAAAACACATGATGAAAGTTTTTACAGGCATTCTTATCAATTTGCATCTAGCTAAGATGACCCATGATGATGACTGAAAATGTGTAACAAAAAGGATATGCCTGTTCTCATTCCAGCCCCACCAGTATAAAAATAAATATAATGTGTTTTTATTTTTTATTTTATGTTTTGGCGAGCTCATAAAGAGCTCAACTGTAATTTTTTCTTTCATGAGTTCTTTTTGGTTTAAAAAATGATAAAAAGGGGGGAAATGTTAGAGTTTTTCTCTGTTATCATTTTAAAATGATTTCTATCTCATTATATAATATCTGTTTTCACATGTTCTGAACAAAAAGTTCATTTCTTAGGATTTAATCTTGTTGTTGCTGAGTGGAAGTTTCTGGAAAACCTACTTTTACATCAAGTGAATGTTTTATCAAGGAACAATCTGTACAAGCTAAATCTTCTGAAATTTTTTGACTGCCATCCTGATTTTTGTACATGTAAACTTGACCTGTTTTCATGCCCCACGTAACATAATAAATACTGGACTCACCCAGCAAACGACAGAGTTCACTCTGACCTAGTCGGTGACTCTCACCTTTGCAAAGGTACTGAGCGCTAAAAAATCACCTCGCCGTGTTGTGTGAAGTTATTATCTTTAAAGGTTAAACAGAAAATACCTATTAGTTACATCATCAACTAGAACTAGAAGCCTGTTAACTAGTATCTGATATATGTACACATAAATGTAATTTTACATGTTTCTAACATGATTTTAGTTAATGTTGACCCCACGTTAGCAGACTGAGAAGAAGACAGAGCCACGTGTATAAAAAGTGTTTTGTATTTACAGGTGAAGGTGTTCTGGAATCTTTGTATTTCCTTGGATTTAGAATAATGATTTGGTTTTGAAGGAAGTCTTTTCTTACTGATGTTGTGTCTTGTAGATGGAGCCAGAGAGGAGGGAGAGACAGGGTCCAAGGTTTCCACAGGAGAGTGGATAATCCAGAGGAGGTGAGTATCAGTGGAGAGAGGAGCAGGTTGTTGTTTGAATGGTTGAAGGGACAAGATCAGATCGCAGCAAAGTCACAAGGAGCGAGGAGGTGTTGGGAGACTTGGAGATGCAAGACTTGGAAGTTGCTGAAGAGAATGACAAGGGTTAGTCAAAAACTGTTTAGAAACAAGTTTTAGGGTGCATTCACACTAGGCCTGTTTAGTCTGCTTTAATCGAACTCTAGCTCGTTTTCCTTGAAAGTCCGGTTCGTTTAGGGAGGTGTGAACGCGCCATCGAACTCTGTCAACAAAAAGGCGAACTCTGGCCCGGGCTAAAACCCATGTCTCGGTCCGGTAGAAGCGAACTCCAGCGCGGTTCGACTGCAGTGTGAACGTAATAGACCGAGCCCCGCTCTGCAGGGTAAACAAACACGCATTGCTCTGACCTTATATGGAGCCGTCAGCTGCCTTGTTGGGAAAAACAATATTCTCCATGTGAGCATGAGTATGAGCATGCATCAGGAAATATTCTCCATGGTCTTCTGTCTCATCTTCTGCTCATGCTAAGTCCATTTTTTAAAAATGACAAAATATAACTCCTAAAACTGCTAAAACTTGATGCCACTTCGTTTTTATTTTTATTTACAGAAGAAGAAGAAGACGTGTCTTCAGAGGTTTTTGTGTCGTTTCTTTCAGTAGTTCTTGGTGCAGCGCCCCCACAGGCGAGCGGGGGAATAGGTTGGTTCAACAGGTTGACTCGACTGCACAGTGCAGTGTGAATGCAAACGCACCAGCTCAAATGTAAACAAAAGCTCATGAATATTGTTCTCGAACTGAACCGAGTCTACCGGACTATCTAGTGTGAAAATGACCTTATTGTTGTCCATTAATTACCAAAAGTTGTGATAATGTCCCAGATCTGGAAAAAGGTCTGACAGGAGTTGAGGCTACATGAGGGGAAAAATACTGAGGAAGATGGAAACAGAAAAACTAAATACAAGAAGCACAAGAAAACCAAAACACACAGATCATAATAACATTATTGTGCAAATTACCTTGTTTTAATTAAAACAAAAGTTCAGCTATTCATTTTTTGTAAGATAGAAACTAGTTTTACGTTCACATAAGAATATGTATTGACTCTTTGCTGAAGTAAATTAAGGTTTGTTTCTAGTCCTGACTGTAAAAAAATGTTACACTTTTTGTGCTCTCATCACAACTCTAGGCACGAACCAGTGAGTTACACATTTGACACCTCGACAAATTTAAAGACGTGAAAATGACTCAAAGACAAACAACTGAAATTATCTCAGTTATATTTAATCTACAAAAATGAACAACAGAAGTTCTCAGAAATAAACGTGGCAGCTTGTAACAAGGAAATGACAGTAAAAAATAAAATAGTTATTGGTAACTCTAAAAATATCTGTGTGAGTGAGTGTGTGAATGGTTGTTGGTCTTGTTTGTCTCTGTGATGGACTAGAGACATGTCCAGAGTGTCCCCTGCCTCTCACACACACAGACTGCTGATCTAGGCACCAGCTCCCTGCAACCCAGAAAGGAAATGGATGGATGTTACTACAACTACATGAATGCACTTAGATCCCCTTCATCTGTTGTACTGAAAACTGTTAACATTTTTAAACCAGGTACAAAACACTTTACAATGAATAAATAAAAAAACAGTTCAAATGAACAGGAAATCATGTGATGTTGTGGTCAAAGCTGCTGCTGTGTGAACATTATATGAAGAAGGAGGAGGAAACACCAAGAGGCTGTACTCAGAACAAGAAGTCTGAAACAGCGTTGATGTCATTCTTGAATTAGATGTAACTTCTGCTTCTTAATGATTCCATTTCAAGCAAAGTCAAATATTTTCTGATCAGACGTGAAGTAGATCTGGATGTGAGGATGGGACACACTTTGCTCTGCATGCTGGGACTTCTCTGTAAGTAAATTATTGACTTTATTTAGTTTTATTTTTCAACTTGGTGCCTTAAGCAGCTGGAATCTTTAGAGTTGAGAAGTCGACAAAGTGATGACTATTATTTAAGTTATATATGTTTTTCAA
>NC_056498.1:21788308-21789676 GCF_014905685.2 Nematolebias whitei
AAGTCGACAAAGTGATGACTATTATTTAAGTTATATATGTTTTTCAACGTTTTATTTTTTACATTAGATGTATTTTATGAATTTATCATTAGATGTTTTTGAGACAGGTCACCTTTTTAAAAATGCATCAGTTTTCTGTCATTATATCTGTAAGTTTGACTCTGATGAGGTTTTGTTCTTTATTTTAGTACTCAGTACTCTCGTCTGTGGACAGGTTCAAGGTGAGAACTGTTGTCTTTTTCTGTTTTTGTCTCAATGTTCAATATAATGTTGACAGTATTAATATAGATCTTTGTTTCTTTTCTTTTTTTTTTTTGCATTCAACTACACTATTGGTGCAACATTTAACAAACCCTGACAAATCATCTGTGTAAGCAGAGGTGTTGATTCACACTTAAAGTAAAATCTGTTTTCATTAAAAGCCAATTTTCTTTTTGTTTGTTTGACTTTATTTTATTTTTTGCCTAGTTACAATTACAATCCTTAAAGGAATGCATTTCAACCACCACCTAAAATGAAATAAATTAATGAATAAAGTTAAAGCTGTTTTGATCAAACTTTTTAAATGACATTTAGCATAATCTGATGAGATACTGAGAGATCGTGATAGAAGTGGAGGCACTTAGTGAATGACTTGATGACTCTCTGCTAAACTGCAGCAGATTTACAGGAGCTCATGTTCAGTAAAATAACTGAGTTGAGACATTTTTGTGCTGACTAAGATCAATTAGTTGTGGTAGCCATCTTGAATTGGCTTGACTCCAAATAGTAAAAAGTTTAGACGTAGGACAAATAGTTTCTGAAAGTTTTACTAAGTGCTTTATGATAACTTGCAAAACAGACAAATGAGTTGATGCCAACAGTTCATGCCAAAGTTTAAGAGAAACTTTCTGTGGCCACCATTTTTATCAGAGTTGACTTCAAATGTTAATCTGTCAAATATGTACACTCAATGATTATTTTCAGAGAGTTTATTTAAAATCTATTCACCAATTTTAAGAGCTATTTGCTAACAGGCTATAAAACACATACACACAAAAAGGTCAGAAATGTTCTGATAAATTATTATTAATATCTTGTGGAAATAATTTCACTTTTTTTTGGATATCAGTTTGTTTTGGCTGATACAGTTCATGATTTCACTTCTAGTCGTTACTATTGTCGGGTTGTGGAAGGATCGACTCCAAATGCAGTTGCAGTTCTTACAAAACCTTAAGTTAAATCTAAGAACACAACAAGAACCAGATGGCTCCCAATATAAATTATGTCCAACATGTGAGAGGTGAAACATATTGAATACAAAGGGCAGAGGGGATTAGGAAGGTGGAGGCTCCTCAGTTGATTAATGAATAACAGGTGAGAATGACA
>NC_056498.1:21789776-21792498 GCF_014905685.2 Nematolebias whitei
AAGTCGACAAAGTGATGACTATTATTTAAGTTATATATGTTTTTCAATGTTTTATTTTTTAAATTACATGTATTTGATGAATTTATCATTAGATGTTTTTGAGACAGGTCACCTTTTTAAAAATGCATCAGTTTTCTGTCATTATATCTGTAAGTTTGACTCTGATGAGGTTTTGTTCTTTTTTTTAGTACTCAGTACACTCATCTGTCGACAGGCTCAAGGTGAGAACTGTTGTCTTTTTCTGTTTTTGTCTCAATGTTCAATATAATGTTGACAGTATTAATATAGATTTTTGTTTCTTTTTTTCTTCTTTATTTTGCATTCAACTACACTATTGGTGCAACATTTAACAAACCCTGACAAATCATCTGTGTAAGCAGAGGTGTTGATTCACCCTTAAAGTAAAATCTGTTTTCATTAAAAGCCAATTATTTTTTTTTTTGTTTGTTTGACTTTATTTTATTTTTTGCCTAGTTACAATTACAATCCTTAAAGGAATGCATTTCAACCACAACCTAAAATGAAATAAATTAATGAATAAAGTTAAAGCTGTTTTGGTCAAACTTTTTAAATGACATTCAGCATAATCTGATGAGATACTGAGAGATCGTGATAGAAGTGGAGGCACTTAGTGAATGACTTGATGACTCTCTGCTAAACTGCAGCAGATTTACAGGAGCTCATGTTCAGTAAAATAACTGAGTTGAGACATTTTTGTGCTGACTAAGATCAATTAGTTGTGGTAGCCATCTTGAATTGGCTTGACTCCAAGCAGTAAAAAGTTTAGACGTAGGACAAATAGTTTCTGAAAGTTGTACTAAGTGCTTTATAAGAACTTGCAAAACAGACAAATGAGTTGATGCCAACAGTTCATGCCAAAGTTTAAGAGAAACTTTCTGTGGCCACCATTTTTATCAGAGTTGATTTCAAATGTTAATCTGTCAAATATGTACACCCAATGATTATTTTCAGAGAGTTTATTTAAAATCTATTCACCAATTTTATGAGCTATTTGCTAACAGGCTATAAAACACATACACAAAAAGGTCAGAAATGTTCTGATAAATTATTATTAAAATCTTGTGGAAATAATTTCACTTTTTTTTGGGATATCAGTTTGTGTTTTGGCTGCTACAGTTCATGATTTCACTTCTAGTAGTTACTATTGTCGGGTTGTGGAAGGATCGACTCCAAATTCAGTTGCAGTTCTTACAAAACCTTAAGTTAATCGAAGAACACAACAAGAACAGGATGGCTCCAAATATAAATTATGTCCAAAATGTGAGAGGTGAAACAGACTGAATACAAAGGGCAGAGGTGATTATGAAAGTGGAGGCTACTCAGTTGATTAATGAACATGTGAGAATGACAGGTGGATAGGAAAAACACAAATGAACAGACAGCTAACTGAGGGCAGATGAATAATGGCACAAATGAACACTGGGTGAGATTGGGTTAGGGCCTAAAAGAGCCAACCCGGCCCAGCCCGAACCCAGTGGTTTTTTTTTTTTCCAAACCTGACCTGATCATTTAACTGTAATTACAGGCCATCCATTATCTTTTACCCACTTCTTCCAGTTTGGGTCACGGGGGTTTCTGGTGCCCATGTCCAGCAATCACTGTGTGAGTGGCGGGGTTCACCCTGGACAGGTCTCCAGACCATCACAGGGACACAGAGACAAACGAGACAAATAACCATTCACTCTCTCACTCACACCTAGAGACAATTTAGAGTTGCCAGTCACTCTAACATGCATGTTTTTGGTCTGTGGGAGGAAACCAGAGTACCAGGAGAAAACCCACGCATGCACAGACAGAACATGCAAACTCCACCCAGAAAGGCCCCTGGACTGGGGTTTGAACCAGGGACCTGCTCACTGAGAGGCAGCAGCTTTACCAGTTGCGCCACCGTGCTGCCCGATACCAGCTTAAAGCTAGAAGAAGAAAAAAAAACTATAAACAAAAGAGAAATAGCGACAAGACAACAGGTCCCACCAGGCCAAAGTTACAAACATTAGACAACAGTTAACAACAAAAATTTGTTGCGTCAGGTTGAGGCCAGTGGCTGCGGCCTACACCATCGAAGCTCATCCTTGTGACAGAATGAGAGAGTGTAAAAAGAGCCTCAAAAAACTAGGGCGGTGTCAGGGTTTCAGGCAGGTCAGGACAGGAGAGAACCCAGTTGTGCAGGCAGGACTCAGTAGACAGGTGTACAAAATAAAATACTTTTAATAATAATAAATCAAAAGGCTGGCATGGCAGCAAAACTTACAAAACAGATTCAGGAACGGGATCAAACAGGATCAGACTTACAGGCAATACCCAACGACGAACCGACACTGACAGGACTAACAGATAGACTTTATATACACAAACAGGACATGAGACACAGGTGATGTTAATCAGACAATCAAAGCAGACACAAGGGAGTACAGACAGGGGAAGGCCCACTAGATGGCGCCATCCCTACAGGCGACCAGGGAGCAAGCAAAAACAAAATGAGCCCATAGAGAGAGAGAGAGATCCTGAAGGCCAGACTATTTATGGGTGGATGGAAAACACCACAGCTCAAATCAAGTCAAGTCAACTTTATTTATAGAGCACATTTAAAACAGAACCTGTTATCAAAGTGCTTAACAACATCATCAATGAGAGTAAAATTAATGAAAAAAAATCATACACTAATAATAATACTGAATAATTAATAAAAAGCATTTAAAAC
>NC_056498.1:21792598-21803996 GCF_014905685.2 Nematolebias whitei
CAGGGCCCGAGAGGGAACGTAAGGTTCCAGAAGCTCAGAGAGGTACAAACAATTACAATTAAAAGAAAACAATTAAAGGTTAATTAGTTAACCACAGGCAGCACGGTGGCGCAACTGGTAGAGCTGCTGCCTCTCAGCGAGCAGGTCCTTGGTTCAAACCCCGGTCCAGGGGCCTTTCTGGGTGGAGTTTGCATGTTCTCTCCGTGCATGCATGGGTTTTCTCCGGGTACTCCGGTTTCCTCCCACAGACCAAAAACATGCATGTTAGGCTGATTGGTAACTCTAAATTGTCCCTAGGTGTGTGTGAGAGAGTGAATGTTTGTTTGTCTCGTTTGTCTCTATGTGGCCCTGTGATGGACTTGCGACCCGTCCAGGGTGTACCCCGCCCCTCGCACAGTGATTGCTGGACATGGGCACCAGCAACCCCCGTGACCCAAAATGGAATAAGCGGGTAAAGAAAATGGATGGATGGATGGATAGTTAACCACAACCTAAAATATTTCCAGGGGACAAATAATAGCAACAACATGCCTCAGGCACATAACAAACCCAAAAAGGAAGAAGTGGGTAAAGATAATGGATGGATGGATGGATAGTTAACCACAACCTAAAATATTTCCAGGGGACAAATAATAGCAACAACATGCCTCAGGCACATAACAACCCAAAAAGGAAGAAGTGGGTAAAGATAATGGATGGATGGATGGATGGATGGATGGATGGATGGATCGATGGATCGATCGATCGATCATAAAACCACACCAAGCCCACGCGTGCAATATTGTGCAATGCACCAGCTGCAGCACTACTCTCTTCACAGTTTGATTAACTGCTGCACTCTTCTTTCTTTCCTCATCCTCTCAACATGGGCAGTACAACAGCTCAGTGGTTAGCACTGTTGCCTCACAGCAAGAAAGTCCTGGGTTCAATCCCTGGTTGGACCTGGGGTCTTTCTGTGTGGAGTATGCATGTTCTTCTCATGCCTGTGTGGGTTTTCTCCGGGTACTCCAGTTTCCTCCCACAGACCAAAAACATGCATGTTAGACTGATTGGTAACTAAATTGTCTCTAGGTGTGAGTGAGAGAGTGAACGGTTGTTTGTCTCGTTTGTCTCCATGTGTCCCTGTGATGGACTGGAGACCCGTCCAGGGTGTACCCCGCCCCTCGCACAGTGATTGCTGGACATGGACACCAGCGACCCCCGTGACCCAAATTGGAAGAAGCGGGTAAAAGATAACGGATGGATAAACTTACTGCCTCATCCTCTATAAGTAGATTGACACATTTTATATTGTACATTCTTATTTAGTTTTATTTGTGCTATATGATTAGTAAAACTGAGATGGGCCCGACCCACACATTAAGCACATTATTATGGCCCAGCCCAAATTTGGGTCGGGCCGGGCTTCGGGTACGAGTTAGAAATAACAGCTCTATAAGAAGAGAAGATCAAGAATCCCAAGATAAAGAAAACAAGGCATTCAGACCAAAAGTGAAACTACACCAGATCTTAAACACAAAGAACATCAAAAAGTAAGTGAAATACACAGATCATCACAGCCGGCTGCTGTTGCTGCATCAGAAAATACTTTCTGTCTTTGTCAAATCTGTTCTGGTGAATCTGTTTGTTTATTTTTATATGTGGTAATGATGAAAGCTAAAACACAAAAATACAATTTGCAGAAGCAAATTGATCTGAATTCTTTTTTTTCAGTATTATTTATTTCATTTTGAACATGAAAAATTCAACAAAACATAAATAAAAATGTAACTTTTTCCACCAAAATATTCTGTAAACAAAACAAAAATGTTTAAAAAGGGAGCAGGAAGAAGCAATGGCTTATCAAGTCCTGTCCACAAGTTTACATACACATTCTGAATCAATAAATACATAAATACATACATGTCCATACGTGCATATACATCAATATACATGCAGATGCACTTTTACTCTCATACCACATACAGCTCAAAGCTTAATAGGAAAACACACAGATTAAGAAATTAACCGTTGGAATAACGTCATTTTGTCTTATTCGGTTTTATACACATTAATTTTGTACTCGTTATATTTTCTCTTGAATCGTGCAATTTTTTTACTTTGCTTAATCTCTTCATCCAAGCCGTTCAAAAAAATCCCTCCATGAACTGATGTGTACATGCTTTTTAAGAGTGCTGCGAACACAGGGTTGCTATAAATTACATCTTCCTCTGAGTTCATACCTTCCCTCTATTCTTAAATAAGTTCTGAATATTTTTGGGAGCATTTTGTTTTTAACTTTGAACATCACCTGTGCAGTTTTAAATTATAACAAGTCCATAAATATCACATGTTGTGATTTTAAAAAAGTTGATTGATGTGTTCACGACACCACAGTTTGTTTCATTGATTGCTATGATATTAAATCATTTCCTAAACTGTGCCAAATATTAATTCATGTTCTGAAAATTAACATATAGACTTCTGCTATTAAAGTGTATGAGTGAAATTCCATAAACATTATTGATTGTGTCATTTTACTGTTGCTCATTGTAATAATAGCAACAGTTGGTCTCCATTTTATTTAATACATTATGATCAGGAGCTATCTGGTTTTCAATATCTAACATGTATCTTATGTTAGTTCTGATATAAAATTGTTAAATATCCTCACGGCAGTAATGCCTGTGATATTTACTCTGATATTTAGTTGTTTAGTAGTTTTAAAGATGGAAAATTCACTGGTACGTCTCCAGTTCCTTCATCTCTCAGATGACTAGAACTTTGGCCTGATCTGTAACTCCAGGTTTATAAATACTTTATAGCCAGATGTCCATGAGGACTGTGTTTAAATCTTCCAGTTCCTCTTCATTGACAACATTTCTCTTTGGTGTTATTATAACAGTTTAATGGAGAAGGTCCTATCAGTCATGTTCAAAGGAAGCCTGGACCTTGTGGAGTCTCTAAATTTATCACATTGCTTTTCATTTTTATCCTGGTTTGAAATGTTTCTATTGTGTTGAGCTTTTTTTCATGTTCAAGTTTTAAGCGTAAGATAAACATTAAACATCATTCATAGTTGCATATTTGTGGAGAAATGATAAATTTTTGTTCATTCTTACTTTTACTGTTTAGTTCATGTTTCTTTCACAGTCCTAACTAAATATTATTTATATGAACAGTTTCCATTAAACCAAGTGTGATCCTGAAACCCAGCTGGTCCCAGATCTTCAGTGGTGAGACAGTCACTCTCAGATGTCAGATCCAGGGAGGAGGAACTCATTGGACGTATGAATGGAGAACACCCAACAGAAACTCTCCAACATCCAGTGAATACAGGATCAGCAGAGTTACTTACTCTGACAGTGGAGAATACAGATGTTATGTTAGAAGTGGCGATCATCAGACAGGCTGGAGTGATGCCTTCAGACTCTCAGTGTTACGTGAGTCAAGTTGTTATTCATTTATACTTAAATGAATAAACAGCACTCAAGAGTATAATTTCTTTAAAATGTAAAAAAGAAACAAACCTTTGCAAATATATTTACACTATTTCTTATGTTAGTGGAAAAAACAAAATTCAATGAAAACTGAGTTTGGTTATAAAAACAGTCTAATGTGTTTTATCAATCATTAATTTATTTTTTGGTTCCAGAAGATAAAAAATCAGGTGATGATGTGATCATTTTAATAATTTTTAAGTTGTTGACAATTTAATGTGTTTGTTTGTTTTTTATCCAAACTCAACATCAGCCACACCCAGAGCCACAGTGAGTTCAGACAGAAGCATCATCCCAGCAGGAGACAGAGTTAGACTGAGCTGCTCAGTGGACACATCTGAAGGTTGGAACTTTGACTGGTTCAGACGAGAGTCAGAAACTTCTCCGTCCATAAAATACAATAAACCAGACAGAGTCACAGAGGGAGGTCTGTACAGCTGCAGAGGAGGAAGAGGAGATCCAGTTTACTACACACAAAACAGCTCTGAAGTCACCATTTATAAAACTGGTGAGTTCAATTTATTCTGAAGTGAAATAATTTACTCGTCTGAAACATGAAACACATCTGTCTGTTTGAAAAAACAATTGTGTAACTTTTAATTATATTATTTCTTCTTACATTTTCACCTAACAACAGTTTAATAAATCAAACTTGATGTCAGAAAGTAAACAAACATCATGTTGTTACTTTATATGTTGATATGAGTATTTGTCTCTTTTTTCAAAGCAGTTCTTTTCAGTTTTGAGACCACATTTTACTTTAGATGTTAATTATTAAAAATAGCAGTTAGTTATTTTAATTCAGTTATTGTTTCAGTCAAAGTCAAAACTAATTATTTTATATGAACAGTTTCCTGGAACCCAGCTGGTCTCAGACCTTCAGTGGTGAGACAGTCACTCTCAGATGTCAGATCCAGGGAGGAGGAACTCAGTGGACGTATGAATGGAGAACACCCAACAGAAACTCTCCAACATCCAGTGAATACAGGATCAACAGAGTTACTGAGTCTGACAGTGGAGAATACAGATGTTGTGGTAGAAGTGGCTATCATCAGACAGACTGGAGTGATGACTTCATACTCTCAGTGTTACTTGAGTCAAGTTGTTATTTAGTCATAAACAGCAGAGTAAAATGTCAAATTAAAGTAAAAAGAACACAAACTTTTAGTTAATTTACATTATTTCTTATGTTATTGGAAAAAAATATTCAATGAAAAATTAGTTTGGTCAACAGTTTTATTGTCATGTTACAATCAAATTGATGAAACATCAGAAAGATGTCTGAAACATAAAATAAGTTTTGTTAAAAGATCAGAAAAAAATTGTTTTTATAAGCTAGATGTCAAAGACAAATCTCCATTTCATTGAATGTTATGGACAAGAAAGTTGAATTGATTGATTGACTGAATTGAAAAAAGAAAAAACTACAAAAAATAAAGTAAAATGGAATGTGTCATTTGAGTGAAACGACACATAATTTTCATCTAAACCTTTTTGATAATTTTGTCAAAGTGTTGTATGTTAAGATTATTAAAAGCAGCCACTAAGAAACACAAGCCAGTGTAAATTTTGTGCTGGTCCCAAGCCCAGGTTAATGGTGAGGGTTGTGTCAGGAAGTGCATCCAACATAGAACACGTTTGCCAAATCTATAATCCAAGTTCTTCAAAGTGAAATTGTACCAGATCGGTCCAGGCCCGGGTTAACAACGACCACCACCAGTGCTGTTGACAAACAGGGTGCCGGCGGAAATTGTTCTACTGTTAGTGCAAGATCACGAGGAGGGAAACATGTCAGGAGACAGAAGGAGAAGATGAAAGTCAAGAATGTAGGACTGAGGGTTGCAACTCTAAATATAGAGACAATGACAGGCAAAGGTAGAGAGCAGGCTGACCTGATGCAGAGAAGGAAGGTAGATGTTTTGTGTGTCCAAGAGAACAAGTGGAAGGGCAGCAAGACCCATTACCATGGGGTGGATAGAAAGAGAAATGGAGTAAGGGTGGTCCTGAAGGAGGAGTTGGCAAATAATGTAGTAGAGATGAAAAGAGTGTCAGATAGGGTGATGTGTCTGAAGGTAGAAGTAGAGGGTCTGATGCTAAACATTGTCAGTGGTTATACTCCACAGGTTGGATGTGACATAGAGAAGAAAGATAAATTTAGGAAAGATCTGGATGAAGTGATAGAGGGTATTCCCAGGGAGGAGTGAGTGGTGATCGGAGCAGACTTGAATAGACATGTTGGTGAAGGAAACAGAGGGGATGAGGAAGTGATGGTTAGGTTTGGTATCAAGGAAAGAAACCAGGAAGGACAGATGGTGGTGGATTTTGCCAAGAGAATGGAAATGGCTGTAGTCAACACATAATTCCAAAAGAGGGAGGAACACAGCGTGACCTATAAGAGTGGAGGAAGGAGTACGCAGGTCGACTACATTCTGTGTAGAAGAGGAAACCTGAGGGAGATTGGAGACTGTAAGGTTGTGGCAGGGGAGAGCGTGTCCAAACAGCATCAGATAGTTTTGTGTATAAAGACTGTTGTTGTGAAGAAGAGAAAAAGACCAAATAGTGCAAGCTGAAAAAAGAAGAATTTAGTGAGAAATTCAGAGAGGAGTTGTTAAAGACTCTGGGTGGTAAGAAAGAGCTTCCAAGTGACTGAGCTATTACAACAACATTAATGAGAGACAGGTAGGAAGGTACTTGGTGTGTCATCTGGACAGAGAATGGATGTTGAGGAAACCAGGTGGTGGACTAGTGAAGTGCAGGACGCCGTCCAAAGGGAGAGGTGAGCCAAGAAGAAATATGACAGATAGAGGACTGAAGAGAGGAGACAGGAATATAAGGAGATGAAACATAGAGCAAATATTAACTAAGTAAGTAAACTTTTTTTATAAAGCACCTTTTTACAGACACCATCTTTGTTTTGAGGATGCTGATGGACAAGTATTCAAGGATTCAAGGATTCAAGGATTCAAGGATTCGAGTTTATTTGTTGTCATTCGCATCACATGTGGTACATGTGGTGGAACAAAATTGTGTACACAAGGTCCCAGTTACATCCAACAACAGGAAGAACATAATTGTAAAATAAACAGTTATAAGGAGCTAAGATGTAAATTAAGAAATGCGCTAAACTAAGAACACAAAAAGAAACAATATGCAGAACAACAGCAGCAAGAACAAGTCTGTGTGAGTAGATGAGTATGAATGAATTCAACAGCATGAAATATTCAGCAGCATCAGCTTTTAGAAAGTACAGAGAGGATCAGAAAGAACTCCATTGTGTCTTTGTGGATTTAGAAAAAGTATATGACAGGGTGCCGAGGGAGGAGGTGTGGTATTGCACGAGGACATCTGGAGTGGTAGAGAAGTATGTTAGACTTGTACAGGACATGTATGAGGACAGCAGGACAGTGGTGAGATGTGCTGTAGGAGTGGCAGATAGCTTCAAGGTGGAGGTGGGATTGTATCAAGGATCAGCTCGGAGCTCCTTCTTGTTTGCTCTGGTGATGGACCGACTAACAGATAAGGTCAGGCAGGAATCCTTATGGACTATGATGTTTGCAGATGATATTGTGATCTGTGGTGATACTAGGGAACACGTGGAAGAGAACTTGGAGAGGTGGAGAGGTATGCACTTGAAAGAAGAGGAATGAAAGTCAGCCGTAGTAAGACAGAGTACATGTGCGTGAATGAGAGGGAGGAGGTGGAACAGTGAGGCTACAAGGAGCAGAGGTCACAAAGGTGCAGGACTTCAAGTACTTGGGGTTCACTGTCCAGGAAATGGGGAGTGTGGTAAAGAGGTGAAGAAGAGAGTCCAGGCAGGATGGAGTGGGTGGAGAAAAGTTTCAGGAGTGATTTGCGACAAACAGGTGTCAGCGGAGCTCGAAGGAAAAGTTTATAAAACAGTTGTGAGATCAGCTATGTTGTATGGTCTGGAGACAGAGACATTAACAAAAAGGATGCAGAGGACAGAGTGAGGTGGAGGAGGATGACTCACTGTGGAGACCCCTGAAGAGGGAAAAGCCGAAAGAAGAAGAAGAAGAAGAAGATGCTAAGATCATTAACATATCATTTACGAGCCAAGTGATTCTTAGTATTTAATGTTATGAGTTTAGAACAGATCAAGATTTACTCTCAGATCTTCTCTGTCCAACAGAGAAACCTCAGCCTGTCCTCTCTGTGTCTCCATCATGGCTGAGTCCTGGAGCCTCAGTGACTCTGAGCTGTCAGGTCCATCATCCATCTGCAGGATGGAGGTTCTTCTGGTATCAAGTCGTTCCCAAACCATTGAGCAGCAGTTACAACTATGAGCTGCTGTCTGGTCACTCCAATGGGACTGAACAGAACTCCTACATCATTCATGGACAGAAACACACAGCAGGATATGTGTGCAGAGCAGGAAGACAACCAGAGTATCTCACTGATTACAGTCAACCAAAGTTTGTCTGGTCTGAAGGTCAGTTTTGTTTCTGTGCTCTCAGTGAGATCAAGTTATTGTTTCTTTGACACTCAATGGTTTGTAATCTGCAAGAAAATTATATTTACAAGCAGTTCTCATCTTGACAATAAGACCACATTTTGTTAATTTACAGCAAGAACATTTTGTTGGTAAAATAACAGAACAGCAGAAAATATGAGTTACTTTAAATTCTATTGGTTAGATCTTTGAAACCAGTTTTATTAATTATCATTCTGTATGCAGCAGATTTTAAAAATTATTGTTTAATATTAACATTTATTGTTTCCATCCCTGGTTCAAGTCTCTTTGAGTTTTTCTCACAGATGTTGATCCAGCAGCGTCTCTCAGTGTGAATCCTGACAGAGTTCAACACTTCAGTTCTCTCTCTGTCTCACTGAGCTGTGAAGGAAACTCTACTGAGTGGAGAGTGAAGAGGTTTACAGATACTGGTCTGTCAGACTGCTCCATCTGGAGAACACGGACTGGATCCTCATGTACCACAAAGCTGTACTGGTCTGGAGTGTTCTGGTGTGAGTCTGGATCAGGAGAGTTCAGCAATGCAGTCAACATCACTGTACAGAGTATGTTATCATTTCTTAGAGTTTTCTTTAACTTCGGATATCACATTCTTAGTTATTGTACAGATTAGTCATAAACTGGAGGGTTGATGGTGAAAATGGGACAAAACTGCAGCTTGAAGAATTCAGGAACTTTATTAAACTGAAACAGACTGAACTAAACCTCAGTTCATCTTATACTGGGAACAGATTTTAAACTTGTTTTGTTCTAAACTTGTGCGTGACTTTGAGCCTGATCCCATGTGAAGATGTGAGATCTTGTGATGTTTTATTGCTTAAAATATCAGAGTGACTTTCAGCTACTTCCACACTAAATATGAGCTCAGTATCTGTAAAATTGTCTAAGTCATATGTTTTTGCGTTTACTCAGGTGTCTTGGTGCAGAGAGTGTTGTACATGAAACGTGTTGTAGGTTTTAATAAAACGTGTCTCATGAAACATGTTTCAGATTCAGTAGAACAAAATCAAATGTCAGAAGTTTTAACATAAAAGGCAACGTTGTTGATCCTCCATGAGCCAGATGTTTCTGAACATGAACACCAGCTGACTGAAGCTGTTTTGCAGATCATGATGGTGGTATCATCCTGGAGAGCCCCATCCATCCTGTGACTGAGGGAGATCCTGCGACTCTGAGCTGCAGACTGAAAAAACAAGAACTTTTTTCTGATGTGATTTTCTATCACAACAACAAACTTCTCCTAAATGATGGAAGAGGGGAGCTGAAAATGTCTGCAGTGTCAAAGTCAGATGAAGGTTTCTACAGGTGTGAACATTCAGGAAAGAAGTCACCACAGAGCTGGATGTCAGTTAAAGGTGAGGCGGGTTAAAATATTGGATGCTTTTAATTTGGTAAAATTTACACTTTGAGAAGAACAAAAAAAAAACTGACTTTTTGTCTGTTTAAGCTTGAAGCTGCATTTTTTATGTATAAAAAAAATAAAAAATCTCCATAAAAATATTGTTTATTTGTTTTTGTTTCTTATTTACAACAGCTGTTCCAAGTTCTTTTTCTCCTCTGCTGATTGTTGGACCTGTTATTGGAATTGTTCTCATTATTTTCGTGCTCTTATTGTGGCGCTGCAGACAGCCTAAAGGTGAGACTCTTCTCTTCTGATTCTGGATCAGATTGTTGATTAAAGAACTGTTTGAATTATTCAAACATGCAGAGACATCTTGATTTATGAAGCGAACTAGCAGAAGGATTATTTGAACAATAATCTAACAACAAATATCTTTTTCACAGCTTTATGCTGCATCAGGTCAGTTTGTCAAATTTTCATTTTTATCACTGGCATGAGATATCAGATGTTTGTTTTATCATATTACTTTTTTGTTTTTAGATCCAAACCATCAGAGAGCAGTCAGAGCTGCACCACGAATCATGGAGTCAACCAGACTGATGGTCATGAATACAGCTCTGCTCTTCAGGGTCAGGACATAAAGCAATTTCTCTCTAATTATATATAAAAATATATATATTCTTAATTGTCTTAAAATGTGACCAGTGTTTGACTCATTGTTTCAACATTTTTTCATAAAAAACAATCAGAAGTCTAAAGCAACCTAAATTAAACCTGGACCTGACAAAAAGTCATTTCTCTTGACACATTACATTTTCTTATCAACACATGAAAAGAGAAAATATCCAGAGTTTTTCCTCTTACATTAAGCTAATTTAAGAAAGGACTTTCAGCGAGTAACGGCAGATAAAACAAAAACAAAACATTATTGGGTTGGCTGTCGTGTGTGTGTGTGTGCATGTGTGTGTGTGTGTGTGTGTGTGTGTATATATAGAGAGAGAATTTTTACAACTTTCTATTTATTTTTTAATGTGCTCATTTTACTTTATTTTAGATACTTCTTTCCATGAGTTCATCAATTCTTCTGAAATCACAGGAAATGGTAAAGTATCTTCTAGAAGGAGTTTAAAAATTTTAATCTGTGTGATTTAAGGAGCCAGCTAATCAGTTACTGATATAATATCCTGAAATGTTTCCGCTGCAGTTGAATCCATAAATGTGACTTACTCAGTGATTGAAATGAAAAACAAAGGGAAAAAACGTGAGTTTAAACACAAACAATGACCAACATGAGAAAAGTCTCAACCTTCATGTGTTTTGTTAATGATTTCAACAGGGAGGCCTCGTGAACCAGAGGAGGACGTTGTTTACTCTGAGATGAAACCAGAAAGTTCAGGTAGAGTCAGTTCCAACAATCAGTCTTTGGACTGAAATGTGACCTCATGTCATTGAACTACAACTACTACTGATAATTAGAGGAGTTCAGATAGTCATCTGCCTTGATTACATCTACAGACTTCCTCTATCCAGAAACTGAATTATCTGTGGCATTTTAGAGGTTATTGACACAAATTTCATATTTTTTATGTATTAAAAAACTGGCTTCACATTCACAGAATATATAAAATCTGATACAGTTTGAACAGAAATCTAACATGAAGTCGCTTTCTATATTTATCATGTGACAAAAAAAAGATCAGCATTCCAAATTCCTTTTGTTTTGTTTTTTGCACCTGTCAGTCTGTGCAATTATGCTAATGGGTGTACATAATGAAATATGAGCTATAGATTATTTTAAATATGAGCTCAACTGTCCTAAGATCTGTTTACTGCTTCAGGTTTCACTCCAATGTACGCTGAGATCAACCGTCAACATAAAGCCAAAAAAAAAGACAAAAGGTAAAGTACAGGTCCTTCTCAAAAAATTAGCATATTGTGATAAAGGTCATTATTTTCCATAATGTAATGATAAAAATGAAACTTTCATATATTTCTGATTCATTGCACACCAACTGAAATATTTCAGGTCTTTAATTGTTTTAATACTGATGATTATGGCATACATGAAAACCCAAAATGCCTGTCCCA
>NC_056498.1:21804096-21805446 GCF_014905685.2 Nematolebias whitei
ATTATTGTCTCCAGGTTATTTTTGGATAATATGGGCTTCAGTTTAGACAGCCGCCTCAGTTGGAAGAAACATGATTTAACAATCATGTTTACGTGATTGTTAAGTTTCAGGGAACGGTCCGTTATCACTCCCAGATTAGTGACTCTTTGTTTTTCTGACAGGGTTAGAGCGGAGAGGTCGATGCAGTGGTTTGTGACCGTGTCGTTGGGAGGGAACAACATGACTTCAGACTTCTTTTCATTGAAAGTTAAGAAATTTAAAGCCATCCAGTCCCTGATGTCAGCCATGCAGTCGAGCAGAGGTTGAAAAGAGCATGTACCATTGTGTCTTAGGGGGAAGTAAATTTGACAGTCATCGGCGTAGAAGTGAAAAGGTATGTTGTGTTTCCGGAAAATAGCACCAAGTGGCAGCAGGTATAAAGAGAATAGGAAGGGACCCAGGATGGACCCCTGCGGAACCCCCCTTTTAAGCTCTGCCGCTGCAGAACTAAAATCCTTGATGGAGACACAAAATGATCTGTCAGCGAGGTAGGATCTGAACTAATTGAGGGCTGACCCTGTGATGTCCACCCACTGCTCCAACCTAGCAATGAGGATCTCATGGTCGATAGTGTCAAAAGTGGCTGTAAGGTCCAATAGGACAAGCAGCACAGAATCACCGGTATTTGTGGATAAGAAAATGTCATTAAAGACCTTCAGCAGGGCAGTTTCAGTGCTATGGAGAGGTTTAAAGCCAGATTGGAATAGCTCTATGATAGCTTGAACCTACAGGAAGCACTTCAACTGGGACTCGACTATTTTCTCCAGTAGTTTAGAAACAAATGGGAGTCTGAAGACAGGCCGGAAGTTGGATACGACTGAGGGGTCAAGGTTTGGTTTTTCAGGAAAGGCTGGATAGCAGCATGTTTAAAGGTTTTTGGCACCATGCCAGTGGATAAACTGCTATTTACAATAGCAAGAATGGACGGACATAGAGTAGGAAAAACCTCCTTTAGTAGTCAAGGGGGGACCACATCAAAGGGGGAACCAGAAGGTTTCAAGCTACACATGACCTGCTCTAGAGAAGATAGAGTGATGGGTTCAAAATGGTCAAATAGAGCTACAGATTGAGGTGGGATGGATGGGTCATGAGTTGGAGGGGAAATGAGAGCCAGGGTGGTCGCAATTTTTTCCAAAAAGAAATGTAAGAAGTTCTCGCACAGCTCACTCGAGGCTTCCAGAGGTGATGGTTCAGTGAGGTGGAGAACAGAGTTTAGGGTAGAAAAGAGGACACGTAGGTTGTGAGAGTTTGAGGTAATGATATCAGAAAAGTATTTGGATTTAGCAGCTTTTACTGCTTTCTGATAATGGC
>NC_056498.1:21805546-21809537 GCF_014905685.2 Nematolebias whitei
AGAAAAGTATTTGGATTTAGCAGCTTTTACTGCTTTCTGATAATGGCGCCAACTCTCTTTAAGTATTTGAAAAGAGGCCTGCAGCCTGTCTTTCCTCCATTTGCGCTCCGCCCTCCTGCACTGCTGCCTAACGGCCTTGGTGACGTCACTCAGCCAAGGTTCTGCTCTCAGTTTTGATTTTTTAGTTTTAACAGGCACGACATGATCCAGAGTCTTTAAGCAAACAGAATTGAACTGGGATGTAAGCTCCTCAGTGGTGGTGAGAAACACCGGGGGCTGAATTATCATTTCAGAGTTATAAACATCTGTGAAATGTGTGGCTGTGAAGCGGTTAATGGTCCGGCTACTACATGCAGGAACGCACGGCTTAGGAGTTAGATGGGGGAGGGTGAACTCAAACCGGACTGGCATGTGGTCTTAAAAAAACTTTATCACCAATTTCAAGATTACTAACAGTCACATCACGTGTTAAAACAAGGTCCAGTGTATGTCCACGCTCTTGGGTGGGACCATTTACATGCTGAGTTAGATTAAATGAGTCCAATAAATCTAAAAAGTCCTTAACCAAGGGCTTCTCCTGACAGCACACGTGCAAATTAAAGTCCCCAATAATGAAAACATGATCATATTTTGGTGTGATTTCAGCCAAGAAATCAGAAAATTCATTTATGAAATCCTTAGATCGAGGTGGGCGGTAGACAAGTGCGCATAAAGTCGAAGGCGAGTGGCCGAGTTCAAAGACGCTCAGCTCAAAGCTGGCATGGGAAACTGGGATGGGCAGTTGTTTACAGTCAAGAGTTGATTTGAATATTGTTAATGATCCACCACCGCGCCGGCCTGATGGCCGGAGTGCATTAAAATACAGACAGTTCGGTGGCAATAATTCCGTCAAGGCGCTGGACTCACCCGCAGACATCCAAGTCTCTGTGACGCAGAGAAAGTCCAAATTGTGCTCTTGAAAGTAGTTCCTGAGAATAAAAGTTTTGTTGGTAACAGATCTTGCGTTGACCAAACACATCTGGATACTGTCCAAAGTGGACCCAGCAGCGGTGGAGGGAGCGCGCACCAGTGGCCGCAGGTTTTCAATAACGGCCCCTCCGGGTCCGCCCGTGCGGTGCATCGGCCGACAACTCCCATTGTTTACCTGGTCCGGGCATGCGGGAAGCTGGTGATGGAAACCATGACCACCAGCTAGAGAGGAAGATGCAGCGCGCAGTGCTTTAAGCTTTTACCAGCCGCCCAGCACGTTTTCCCCGGCGACTGGTGAGCGTCAGATCACATTTTATCCAGGTGAATTCAGATAAAATGGCCTTCAAGGCCAGCCAAGGGAGCCAAATTCCGATAAACACACAGTTGTTTTGGGGACAGGCAGAACTTAATGACATCTACCTTGAGTCTGTGTTGGTTGACTCGGTTCCGAAATGTCCAAATTACATTGCCACACCAATGGAACATGAATGAGTAAAATCCCCAAGATCTGATCCATTCAGCCCAAAGCATTTGAGTCCGGGTACTCGAGACATGAAACAAGCCATCATAAAGGCAAGCAGCGTGGGTAATCTGAACTGCTATTTGGTGGATAAGCACAAAAAACAGTCTGAACCCATCCCCCCACATGTAAGTGGAGGGAGGCTACCCCTTTGTTCACCAGGGTGAACCCCAATATACAGGCACCAAGATGGGGGGGCTCTACAGATTCTGTAGCCGAGGATCAGACTGCCAAGGTCCCCGTCCTTGGCCACCACCCATCCCACATTGCACCCGACCTCTTTGACCCCTCCCACAGGTGGTGTGCCCATGGGAAGGGGGACCCACATCTTCTCTTTGGGCTGTGCCCAGCCGGGCTCCATGGGTAAAAGCCCAGCCACCAGGTGCTCGCCAGCATGCCCCACCTATAGGCCCGGCTCCAGAGCGGGGCCTCGGTGACCCATATCCGGGTGAAGGAACATTGATTCCATTCATTTTGCTCATCATAGGCATCTTTGTTTTCTTTTGTTTTGCTTTCTGTTTCAGGTTTCACTCCAATGTACGCTGAAATCAACCATCAACATAAAGCCAAGAAAAAGACAAAAGGTAAAGTGTTGGAGAAAAATATTCTCACTTTATCTTACTTACTCAAAAAGAATCATGCTCGATGGCAGGAGAAGATTTTTAACCTGTATTTACTTATGAGGACAGAATTTCAGTACAGGTTACATAAATATACATAAAGTACACATGAATGTCAGTCAGGAGAATCTGCCCTGAGCTACCTTCTCAGATTGCTTTTATACCCTGATCAGTTCAGCCGAGTTCACAGAACTTGGAAGTGTCATGGCTGCAGCTGTAGTCTCACCCAACTCACTTCTCATCCATCTCTCTCTGCTAACCCAAACATATGATTCATGGGCAGGTTAAGATTCTCAGCCCTAGTAATAAAAACATCCATAACTTTTGACCAAAAATTCCCTAACATAAAGTCTGTATTCACTTAGAATATTTATTGTCCAATAAGTTAATAATTTTTGCAGAATTTGATTGAAAAAAACAAACAAACATCTAATCTAAAAATTACCACTAAAAATTTATTCTAATCTATTTTTTGGCATGTATATAGTTATAAACCATTTATTTGTTGGAGAAATGCATTAAAATATATAACACACACACAATGTTAAAGTCTTAATACATTTTTTATTATTATTTTGACTTTTAATTATCATATGAAAGACATATATTTGATTCAGGTTCTCCTTCTATTCACAGGAAAGCAGATTCCTGCAGCAACAGATGCAGCAGTTTATTCTGAAGTCAGATAAGGAGCAGCTTGGATGACATTGCTGCCGTGTAGGTGCATGCTGTGGAGGATTAGTCTGCAGATTATTACTGGAGTTAAAATTTATAAAAGTTAAATCAGGTCCTCAGGATTGAAGAAGTCTTTCGGATGAAAGACGAAACGTTTCTACGAATTTTTGTTTTTTGAACACGTTCAGAGGACCTGACTTAACTTTTTTAGATTTTTCTACCTGGAATATTGAGCATGCACCAGGATACTGGAGTTAAAACTTAACATTTCCTTAAGAGTTTTGAAACAAATCAACTAGACTTTTTTTTCTGTTAGTTTAAGATATTCCTCTCCTTGCCTGTGGAGCTTTTTCAACACAAATATAATGAGCAAAGTTTCAAGCGTTTAAACTGCAGAGAGTTGTTTTGTTATGCACAAACTATTCTGCTTCTGCTCCCTTTGGAGGATCTTCAGAGTTTCTGTTTACCTGGTTCTCATTAGAGACATGTGGGTTGCACTTATGAAGATGTAAAGTAGAGTGAAAATGACTGTTTATGAGGTTCAATGCTCACCTAAAGACAGAAAGCGGGAGAAAATTTTGAATCATTTCACTCCGTTTATGCAAATTCCATGAAAAAAAGACCAACAGGATCATGAAGATTCTTATACATCTGTGTTATATAATATTGTTTATTTGTCATATGCAGGTTAACACAAGGTCAACAATGCAATGAAATGTTCAGGATGAGACAGACCAATTTGACTCACTCAAGAAACAAACAAACAAATAAAAAAGCATGTATAAGGTAATTAATAAAGTACCAAAAAGGGAAAAAAATGTATAATATTTACAAGGTCCAAAAGAAATATGAAAACTACATGGTAGAATATAACGATGCACGTAGGATGAATTAGTACAAGTAAGAATGTCATAGATAGTAATATTAGCTCAAACTCGCATGATATATAATGCACATAACATATACTACACAGGTTATTGTACAGGTAGTGAGTTACATTGAGATTTTTTCATTCATTCAACCCTTATTTAGACAGGTTAATCCCATTGAGCCTCGTGGACTCTTTTACAAGAGACACCTGATTTCTTAACAAATAAGCCACAGGGCTCTGTTTTAGGTCCCCTGCTTTTTTCCCGTTACCTGCTTCCTTTGGGCTCAGTCCTCAGAAAGCATGGGATCTTTTTTCACTGTTACGCTGACGATAGTC
>NC_056498.1:21809637-21812732 GCF_014905685.2 Nematolebias whitei
AAACGGATTCTTTCATTTTTCTGGACTGAATAATATCGTGCATTGAATAATTAAATGTAACGTGAGACGTTAATTTTCTTTGACCCATCAAATGAATGCGGTCCTTTATTAACAGAATCAAAGTTTAACATCAAACATTTACATTAATTTGGCAAATTGATTTCAACAACAACATAATTAATTAGCTTTACAGTCAGGAAAACCATACGGCCATGATTTCCCTGCTTCACAACAGACATTTCTGAAAATATCTGGAATGATTTGCTGGCAGGATAGAAGAGTTTTAAAGATGGGAAAATGAAGTTTAAATGAAGAGAAAGGATGGATGAGGGAATTTGTCTGTCATAACCAGAACAACACGCTCCTTTGGACCCAGCTTAACCAACGGTACACTTTGCGGTTGAAGATCGACTCTTTTACCTTTGCAGACGATAGTTCGGCCTCGGTGTAGAGTTGTCTTTCAACGCTTTACAGCGTCTCCGTAAGGATAGTAGGGAACCGTTCGGAGTCGTGAGATCATCCCGTCCGACACACGTTCACCCCACTGGTGGACTCACAAGAGGAGTAAGTCCGTCAGAGGCTCCACTCAGATGTGGAAGATTTCATAATTCCCACAAGACTCGGAAGAACTGCGGATCATGTCTGAACCTCCTGTTCTCTCCAGCACTTCTTCTGTTCGGTTTTGCTCTCCGAACTGAACTGTTCTCCCACCGCACTGTTCTGGTTTGAACTAGGAAGTGTCGACATTTAAAGAGTTCTGTTTCTGGTTCATTTGAGAACTTCCTGATTGGCTGAAAGCGCTAATCAGGGGTGTGTTTTGGTGACGTAAGAGGTCACTAGAAGTCAGAAAAATAGAAAGAATGTTTTGGAACAGACTGAAAATGTTTTTGAGACAGACAAGAGAAATGTTTAGGCGAGTTGGGAGAAAACAGGTGCCAGCTTCTCTATTTATGTCTGAGAGGATTTAAAAACATGACAGTTCGTTCCAACAAACTTGTCTTGCGTTTGTCTCCAACCTTGGACAAACTTACACTTGCTCATTTCAGACAGAAAATCAGAAAATGCATAATTCGTTTGTAACACATTTTAACTTGATTTCTACTTTGAATGAGGATTAAAAATTCATTAATACTGTTTCACAGTTGATTTAAAATGAGTAGTTCACTTCAACATTTAAAAATGGTTTGAACTAAATACACTTTGATTATCAAGACATTTGTAAGATAGTAATGATAATAGAAAAAGAGAGTGTTCTTTCAATTGATCAGTGCAGGACACTTAGAAAGTCTCTGGATGGACTTGATTTTGTGTTTCTGGACTCAAATCAATGAAATACAGTTCTTGTCCCAGGAAGGCCCTCAAGGTCAGGATTTGACATGAGGCTTAGTTCACTACATATGTGAATGACTTAGTGAATGTATCAGGACTCCTCAAATGTGTCCTTTTTGCAGATGACACCAAATTATCATTAAATTTAGATAAAACTAAATGCATGATATTTAGTAACAAAAAGAGAACTGTTGACGATCCATTTAAAATTGAGGGTGTTGAGATTTGTAGAGTTAATGAGATGAAATTTTTGGGTTTAATCAATGATGAACAGCTAACATGGAAAAATCACATAAATTCTGTAAGAACAAAAATAGCTAAATCTATTGCAGTACTATACAAAGCCAGGGAATTATTAAATGATAAAGCTCTGAACATGTTGTATAACACAATCATTGTTCCACATTTAATCTATTGCATTGATGTTTGGGGGAAAGCGTGTAAAACATTTACAAAACCTATTTTTATTTTATAGAAAAGAGCTATAAGAATTATCACCAGAAAGCATTACAGTCACCCATCAAGCACATTATTTTATCAACTGAAGTTATTGAAGTTCCATGATTTGGTAGATTACAGTATTTTATCAGTTATGTATAGGGCTCAAAATAACACATTACCATTAAATATCTAAAGAAATTTTGTTAAAAGACAAAGTTATTATAATCTTAAGGGGATAGAGATATTTGTCAAACCAAAATTCAGAACTAGTCTGAAGGGAAGGTCTACCTCAATCCAAGGAGTTGGATTGTGGAATGGTCTAGAGAGTGATGTTAAAAATGCCAAATCAATGTGTACATTTAAGAAAAAGATCAAAGCTGAATTGTTAAAAAAAAAATATATGAAGTAACTTAGTGTGTGTTTTGTATTAGAATTAGAAAAATTAGAAAGAGTTATTCATTTTGTTCTGTTACTTGAAAATTATTATGATTGAAATATTTTTTTGAAAAAAGGGGCAGATATAATAAGATTTTTTTCTTCTTTCTGCTGCCTTTCATTTTAAATCTTTTGTATCTTTTTTTTATACTTTTATGGAATTGTTTTGTACTTTTTTAAAATGTATAAACTTTATACCATACCAATTATTAAAAATAGCAGTTAGTCATTTTAATTCAGTTATTGTTTCAGTCAGAGTCAAAACTAATTATTTTATATGAACAGTTTCCATTAAACCCAGTGTGATCCTGGAACCCAGCTGGTCTCAGACCTTCAGTGGTGAGACAGTCACTCTCAGATGTCAGATCCATGGAGGAGGAACTCAGTGGATGTATGAATGGATTCCACCCAACAGAAACTCTCAAACATCCAGTGAATACAGGATCAACAGAGTTACTGAGTCTGACTGTGGAGAATACAGATGTTGTGGTAGAAGTGGCTATCATCAGACAGACTGGAGTGATGACTTCATACTCTCAGTGTTACTTGAGTCAAGTTGTTATTCAGTCATAAACAGCACTCAAGAGTAAAATGTCAAAGTAAAGTAAAAAGAACACAAACTTTTAGTTAATTTACATTATTTCTTTGTTCTTGGAAAAAACATTCAATGAAAAATTAGTTTGGTCAAAAGTTTTATTGTCGTGTTACAATCAAATTGATGAAACATCAGAAAGATGTCTTAAACATAAAATAAGTTTTGTTAAAAGATCAGAAAAAAATTGTTTTATAAGCTAGATGTCAAAGACAAATCTCCATTTCTAAAAAAGTTAAATCTGGTCCTCTGTTAATTTACATTATTTCTTTGTTCTTGGAAAAAACATTCAATGAAA
>NC_056498.1:21812832-21815780 GCF_014905685.2 Nematolebias whitei
ACACATAATTTTCATCTAAACCTTTTTGATAATTTTGTCAAAGTGTTGTATGTTAAGATTAGTAAAAGCAGCCACTAAGAAACACAAGCCAGTGTAAATTTTGTGCTGGTCCCAAGCCCAGGTAAATGGTGAGGGTTGTATCAGGAAGGGCATCCAACATAGAACACGTTTGCCAAAACTATAATCCAAGTTCTTCAAAGTGAAGTTGTACCAGATCGGTCCGTCCCGGGTTAACAACGACCACCATCAGTGCTGTTGACAAACAGGGTGCCGGCGGAAATTGTTCTACTGTTAGTGCAAGATCACGAGGAGGGAAACATGCCAGGAGACAGAAGGAGAAGAGGAAAGTCAAGAATGTAGGACTGAGGGTTGCAACTCTAAATATAGAGACAATGACAGGCAAAGATAGAGAGCTGGCTGACTTGATGCAGAGAAGGAAGGTAGATGTTTCGTGTGTCCAAGAGAACAAACGGAAGGGCAGCAAGGCCCATTACCATGGGGTGGATAGAAAGAGAAATGGAGTAAGGGTGGTCCTGAAGGAGGAGTTGGCAAATAATGTAGTAGAGATGAAAAGAGTGTCGGATAGGGGGATGTGTCTGAAGGTAGAAGTAGAGGGTCTGATGCTAAACATTGTCAGTGGTTATACTCCAAAGGTTGGATGTAACATAGAGAAGAAAGATAAATTTAGGAAAGATCTGGATGAAGTGATAGAGAGTATTCCCAGGGAGGAGAGAGTGGTGATCGGAGCAGACATGAATAGACATGTTGGTGAAGGAAACAGAGATGAGGAAGTGATGGTTAGGGTTGGTATCAAGGAAAGAAACCAGGAAGGACAGATGGTGGTGGATTTTGCCAAGGGAATGGAAATGGCTGTAGTCAACACATAATTCCAAAAGAGGGAGGAACACAGCGTGACCTATAAGAGATGAGGAAGGAGTACGCAGGTCGACTACATTCTGTGTAGAAGAGGAAACCTGAGGGAGATTGGAGACTGTAAGGTTGTGGCAGGGGAGTGCGTGTCCAAACAGCATCAGATAGTTTTGTGTATAAAGACTGTTGTTGTGAAGAAGAGAAAAAGACCAAATACTGCAAGCTGAAAAAAGAAGAATTTAGTGAGAAATTCAGAGAGGAGTTGTTAAAGACTCTGGGTGGTAAGAAAGAGCTTCCAAGTGACTGAGCTATTACAACAACATTAATGAGAGACAGGTAGGAAGGTACTTGGTGTGTCATCTGGACAGAGAATGGATGTTGAGGAAACCTGATGGTGGAATAGTGAAGTGCAGGACGCTGTTCAAAGAAAGAGGTGAGCCAAGAAGAAATATGACAGATAGAGGACTGAAGAGAGGAGACAGGAATTTAAATAGATATGACGTAGAGCAAAGAGTAAGTAAGTAAGTAAACTTTTTTATCGAGCACCTTTTACAGATACCATCTTTGTTTTGAGGATGCTGATGGACAAGTATTCAAGGATTCCAGATTCAAGGATTCGAGTTTCTTTGTTGTCATTCACATCACATGTGGTACATGTGGTGGAATAAAATTATGTACACAAGGTCCCAGTTACATCCAACAACAGGAAGAATATAATTGTAAAATAAACTGTAATAAGGATCTAAGATGTAAACTAAGAAATGCGCTAAACTAAGAACACAAAAAGAAACAATATGCAGAACAACAGCAGCAAGAACAAGTCTGTGTGAGTAGATGAGTTTGAATGAATACAACAGCATGAAATAATCAGCAGCATCAGCTTTTAGAAAGTACAGAGAGGATCAGATAAAACTCCATTGTGTCTTTGTGGATTTAGAAAAAGTATATGACAGGGTGCTGAGGGAGGAGGTGTGGTATTGCATGAGGACATCTGGAGTGGCAGAGAAGTATGTTAGACTGGTACAGGACATGTATGAGGACAGCAGGATAGTGGTGAGATGTGCTGTAGGAGTGGCAGATAGCTTCAAGGTGGAGGTGGGATTGTATCAAGGATCAGCTCAGAGCTCCTTCTTGTTTGCTCTGGTGATGGACCGACTAACAGATAAGGTCAGGCAGGAATCCTTATGGACTATGATGTTTGCAGATGACATTGTGATCTGTGGTGATACCAGGGAACAAGTGGAAGAGAACTTGGAGAGGTGGAGAGGTATGCAGTTGAAAGAAGAGGAATGAAAGTCAGCCGTAGTAAGACAGAATACATGTGCGTGAATGAGAGAGAGGAGGTGGAATAGTGAGGCTACAAGGAGCAGAGGTCACAAAGGTGCAGGACTTCAAGTACTTGGGGTTCACTGTCCAGGAAATGGGGAGTGTGGTAAAGAGGTGAAGAAGAGTGTCCAGGCAGGATGGAGTGGGTGGATAAAAATTTCAGGAGTTATTTGCGACAAACAGGTGTCAGCGGAGGTCAAAGGAAAAGTTTATAAAACAGTTGTGAGATCAGCTATGTTGTATGGTCTGGAGACAGAGACATTAACAAAAAGGATGCAGAGGACAGAGTGAGGTGGAGGAGGATGACTCACTGTGGAGACCCCTGAAGAGGGAAAAGCCGAAAGAAGAAGAAGAAGAAGAAGATGCTAAGATCAGTAATATATCATTTACGAGCCAAGTGATTCTTAGTATTTAATGTTATGAGTTTAGAACAGATCAAGATTTACTCTCAGATCTTCTTTGTCCAACAGAGAAACCTCAGCCTGTCATCTCTGTGTCTCCATCATGGCTGAGTCCTGGAGCCTCAGTGACTCTGAGCTGTCAGGTCCATCATCCATCTGCAGGATGGAGGTTCTTCTGGTATCAAGTCGTTCCCAAACCATTGAGCAGCAGTTACAACTATGAGCTGCTGTCTGGTCACTCCAATGGGACTGAACAGAACTCCTACATCATTCATGGACAGAAACACACAGCAGGATATGTGTGCAGAGCAGGAAGACAACCAGAGTATCTCACTGATTACAGTCAACCAA
>NC_056498.1:21815880-21839691 GCF_014905685.2 Nematolebias whitei
AATTATATTTACAAGCAGTTCTCATCTTGACAATAAGACCACATTTTCTTAATTTACTGCAAGAACATTTTGTTGGTAAAATAACAGAACAGCAGAAAATATGAGTTACTTTAAATTCTATTGGTTAGATCTTTGAAACCAGTTTTATTAATTATCATTCTGTATGCAGCAGATTTTAAAAATTATTGTTTAATATTAACATTTATTGTTTCCATCCCTGGTTCAAATCTTTGTGTTTTTCTCCCAGATGTTGATCCAGCAGCGTCTCTCAGTGTGAATCCTGACAGAGTTCAACACTTCAGTTCTCTCTCTGTCTCACTGAGCTGTGAAGGAAACTCTACTGAGTGGAAAGTGAAGAGGTTTACAGATACTGGTCTGTCAGACAGCTCCATGTGGGGAACACAGACTGGATCCTCATGTACCATAAAGCCTTACTGGTCTGGTAGTGGAGTGTTCTGGTGTGAGTCTGGATCAGGAGAGTTCAGCAATGCAGTCAACATCACTGTACAGAGTATGTTATCATTTCTTAGAGTTTTCTTTAACTTTGGATATCACATTCTTAGTTATTGTACAGATTTGTCATAAATTGGAGGGTTGATGGTGAAAATGGGACAAAACTGCAGCTTGAAGAATTCAGGAACTTTATTAAACTGAAACAGACTGAACTAAACCTCAGTTCATCTTATACTGGGAACAGATTTTAAACTTGTTTTGTTCTAAACTTGTGTGTGACTTTAAGCCTGATCCCATGTGAAGATGTGAGATCTTGTGATGTTTTATTGCTTAAAATATCAGAGTGACTTTCAGCTACTTCCACACTAAATATGAGCTCAGTATCTGTAAAATTATCTAAGTCATATGTTTTTGCGTTTACTCAGGTGTCTTGGTGCAGAGAGTGTTGTACATGAAACGTGTTGTAAGTTTTAATAAAATGTGTCTCATGAAACATGTTTCAGATTCAGTAAAACTTCAGAAATGTTCTTTAAAACTAAATCAACTGTCAGAAGTTTTAACATAAAAGGCAACGTTGTTGATTCTCCACGAGCCAGATGTTTCTGAACATGAACACCAGCTGACTGAAGCTGTTTTGCAGATGATGATGGTGGTATCATCCTGGAGAGCCCCGTCCATCCTGTGACTGAGGGAGATCCTGTGACTTTGAGCTGCAGACTGAGAGAACAAGAACTTCTTTCTGATGTGTTTTTCTATCACAACAACAAACTTCTCCTAAATGATGGAAGAGGGGAGCTGAAAATGTCTGCAGTGTCAAAGTCAGATGAAGGTTTCTACAGGTGTGAACATTCAGGAAAGAAGTCACCACAGAGCTGGATGTCAGTTAAAGGTGAGGAGGGTTAAAATATTGGACAATGCAAGTTCATCAAAGCAAAACAATACCAGATCAGTCCAGGCCTGGTTTAACAAAAAACGACTCCAGTGCTTTTGACAAACAGGGTGGCCGCAGAAAATGTGCTACTGTTAGTCGAAGACCATGAGGAGGGAAACATATCAGGAGACAGAGGGAGAAGAGGAAAGTCAAGAATGTAGGACTGATGGTTGCAACTCTAAATGTGGGGACAATGACAGGTGAAGGTAGATAGCTGGCTGACATGATGCAGAGAAGGAAATAAGATGTTTTGTGTCCAAGAGACCAAGTGGAAGGGCAGAAAGGCTCGCAGTATTGGAGCAGGGTTCAAACTGTTTTACCTTGATGTGGATAGAAAGAAATGGTTTAGGGGTGGGCTTGAAGGAGGAGTTGGCAAAGAATGTAGTAAAGGTGAAGAGAGTAAATGGTAAATTGACTGTACTTATATAGTGCCTTTCTATCTAATCAAGATACTCAAAGCACTTTACACTACAATCTGTGTCCTCATTTACCCATTCATTCAGCACTCTGAAGTATCAGATAGGGTGATGTGTGTGAAGGTAGAAGTAGAAGGTCGGATGCTAAATGTTATCAGTGGTTATTCTCCACAGGTAGGATGTGATGGGGAGGAGAAAGATACATTTTGGAAAGAACTGGATGAAGAGAGAGTATTCCCAGGGAGGAAAGAATGGTGATCTGAGCAGACTTGAATGGACATGTTGGTGAAGGAAACAGAGGGGATGAGGAAGTGATGGGTAGGTTTGGTGTCAAGGAAAGAAACCAGGAAGGACAGATGGTGGTAGATTTTGAAAAGAGAATGGAAATGGCTTTATTCAATACTTATTTCCAAAAGAGGGAGGAGCATAGAGTGACCTATAAGAGATGAGGAAGGAGTACTTTGTACTTTGAGGAGCTAATGAATGAAGAGAAAAGAATGAAAGAGAAAGAAGAGTAGAGGTCATAGAAACTATGGACCAGGAGGTGGGAAAGATTAGTGAGAGTGAAGTCCAAAAAGCTCTGTAAAGAATAAAAAAGGAGAAGGCAGTAGGACCTGATGACATACCATTGGAGGTTTGGAAATGTCTTGGAGAGATGGCAATGAGGTTTTTGACTCAATTATTCAATGGAATATTTGAGGGTGAGAAAATGCCTGAGGAATGGAGGAGAAGTGTCCTGGTGCCCATTTTTAAGAACGAGGGTGATGTACAGAGTTGTAAAAACTACAGGGGATTTAAGTTGATGAGCCACACAATGAAGATCTTGGAGAGAGTTGTGGAAGCAGGACTTAGACAAGAGATGACTGTGAGCAGCAATATGGTTTCATGCAAAGAAAGAGCACCATCGATGCCATCTTTGCTCTGAGGATGCTGATGGAGAAGTACAGAGAGGGTCAGAAAGGACTCCAATGTGTCTTTGTGGATTTAGAAAAAGTATATGACAGGGTGCCGAGGGAGGGGGTGTGGTATTGCATGAGGAAATCTGGAGTAGCAGAGATATATGTTAGACTGGTACAGGACATGTATGTGGACAGCAGGACAGTGGTGAGATGTGCTGTAGGAGTGACACATAGCTTTAAGGTAGAGGTGGGATTGCATCAAGGATCAACTCTGAGCCCCTTCTTGTTTGCTCTGGTGACAGACCAACTAACAGCTGAGGTCATGTAGGAATCACCGTGGACTATGATCTTTGCAGATGACAATGTGATCTGTTGTGAGAACAGGGAACAAGTGGAAGAGAACTTGAAGAGGTGGAGGTACGCATTTGAAAAAAGAGGAATGAAAGTCAGCCGTAGTAAGACAGAGTACATGTGTGTGAATGAGAGGGAGGCTGGTGGAACAGTGATGCTACAAGGAGCAGAGGTCACAAAGGTGCAGGACTTCAAGTACGTGGGGTCCACTGTCCAGGAAAATGGGGAGTGTGGTAAAGAGATGAAGAAGAGTGTCCAGGCAGGATGGAGTGGGTGGAGAAAAGTTTCAGGAGTGATTTGCAACAAAAGAGTGGCAGCAAAGGTCAAAGGAAAGGTTTACAAGACAGTGGGGAGACCAGCTATGTTGTATGGTCTGGAGACAGAGACATTGACAAAAAGACAGGAAGTGGCAGAAATTAAGAAGCTTAGGTTCTCCTTAGGAGTGACAAAGATGGATAAGATTAGGAATGAGATCATCGGAGGTCCAGCGCAGGCTGAACAACTAAGATAAAGTTAGAGAGGCCAGACTGAGATGGTTTGGACATGTCCAGAGGAGGGACAGTGGGTATATTCGTAGAATAATGTTAGAAGTGCAGTTGCCAGGAAAATTACAAAGGGGAGATGTATGGATGCAGTTAGAGAGGACATGAAAGTAGTTTGAGTGAGTACAGAGGATGCAGAGGACAGACTAAGATGGAGGAGGATGACATGCTGTAGTGACCCCTGAATAGGGAAAAATCAAAAGAAAAAGATATTTTATAATGTTTATTTTTTTACAGCAGCTGTCAGCTATTTTTCTCCTCTGCTCATTGTTGGACCAGTTATTGGAATCATTTTCATGATTTTCCTGCTTTTATTGTGGCGCTGCAGACAGCCTAAAGGTGAGACTCTTTTCTTCACATTCCAGATCATTGTAATTAAGTGATAATAAAATATTTTAAAACTATACAGATTCATTCTGATGTTATGACACAAACTACCAGCAAAATTGTCAAGTTCACCAATTTCAATTCTGTTGTGACTTTGCTCTATATAAATAAACTGAAGTCATCTCAGGGCACTGAACAGAAACATTCATATATAAAAATAATAATTTAACACTATTAATCAGAGGAGCAGAACTCATCTTGAGCAAGCATGAAGGCGACAGTGGGAAGGAAACACTCCATCATGAGGAAGAAACCTTTAGCAGAACCAGGCTCATGACAAGCGGTCATCTGCTTCGACCCTCTGGATTTGGTAGGAGCAGATACACAATGGCAGGTTAAGAATCACATGTTAAGATAGAAATAGTATCAATTGAACACTAATCAATTTTAACAGTCCATTTAATGAAATTAAATCAATTTATCTTCCAGTAGTTTAAGCTTAAGGCAGCATAACAAGCCAACCCTAACTATAGGATTTATCAAAAAGGAAAGTCTTTAACCCAGTCTTAAAACTGGACAATGTGTCACCATAGAACACAGGTATGCAGGTTCACATGAGTTTAGTAAAAATAAAATTTATTTAATTTAACAAAAACAAATGGCTGACGTTGCAGCACAAACGATAAAGAACACGAAGGGAACCAAAATTACAAAAATATTCACAAAGCACACAGATAAACAAAGAACACATGCCAATGCACCTGAACAAAGACTGGAAGAAATCCAGGAGTTGAAAAGTGCCAAGAGTGGTGAGATAAGAGGCAACAGGTGAGCTAATGACGTACAAGGAACAGGTGTGAGTGGATGATCAGGGAGGAGGAGCAGGACTGAAAGAGAGATGGAGATGACCCAGGAAATACTGAGGAACAAACTGAACATGAGAGATCTGAAGAACAGCTGAGAAAAACAGAAACTAAACATGATGACAGAAAAGAATGAACCCAAAACAGTAAAAACAAAAATCTATGAAATAGCAACAAAAACTAAAGATCCTGATGAGAATGGTTCAAACAATGAAATATAACAACCAATGTCTTTTTTACAGATATATGCTGTATCAGGTCAGTGTATTACATTTTCTTGCTCTCTCTTCTATAACTGAATAATAGTTTGTTTAGTCTTAAATGTACTGTTTTTCTTATGTTTTAGCTCAAAATTCTCAGAGAGCAGCAGTCAGAGCTCCACCACAAATCAGGGAGTCACCCAGACTGAAAGTCAAGTGTACAGCTCTCTGCTCCACGGTAAGAACTGAAACTAATGTTTACTATCACCCACAACCAAGAAGTGGGTAATAAAGTATATCTGTCATACTGGCAACATGTTTTTTGAAGCACAGAACAAATTTTAATGAAACTCTCAGAAAACGTCAAATGAATGTACACCTACAAACAACTACTGAAGTCAACTCAATTCAAGATGGCTGCCACAGCTTAGAAAAATAGCTTTATTCATTCAACGTTACAGATATGGAGCTAAAACTTGGTGTGGTTGTGTTCCGTGTACATGTCCACGGACCGGTTGTAGGTGAGAGTCATTCTCGACACAAACAAGTGCCAACAAGATCATGATTGAATTGTTTTTCAACATTTTACTAAAACAGTTTTACCTGGGGGCCTAATACCTCTTTAATTTCTCAAATTATACATTTTTAGTTTACACTTTATTTGATATGCATTCCTCTAAGGACTACTAGGTTTATAATTGTATTTAATAATCTTGTTTTTTCTTGACTCATTATTACCATTTCTAGTTTGTGTTTTGTGATTCAGTAATCTGTTTTTCAAAAAATGACAGTCAAACTTGTTCACTTGACGTACTTGATAAAACATTTTCATTTGGCTCATTACAATATACGTTTCTTTATGTTCTCGCACGCAAATATAGCAAGAGGGAAATATCAGTTATACTTTTATATGAAATAAAACACAACAAAAACAGACATATGAAATCTAACAAGTGTCATTTTCAGTCAAGTTAAATTTGTTTTGTATAATTACATTAATAAAACAATGTCTTTTTTTTTTTACTGCAGGTGATGCTGCTCTTTATGAGTCATTAAATTTCTCTGAAGCCGCTGGAAATGGTAAATTTCTTGGGGAACTGATAAAATGCAACAATGGCATGATTTAAGGACTCCAATGACAAATAACCATAAAATCCTGAAATATTTCAGGTACAGATGAATCCAGAGATACTTCAGGTTTTCACACTGAACTGAAAAACTTCAGAAAAAAGAGTGAGTTTCAAACAAATAATGAACAACAAAGAAAGTGACTCAGAAAGACTTTGACTGTAATTTACTTTTTGTTGATTTGATGATCCTAACAGGAAAACCTCTTGAACCAGTTGAGGATGCTGATTACTATAATGTGGACACAAAGCCTGCAGGTCCAGTCAGTTCCAACAGCCAGTCTTTGGACTGAAATGTGTCCTCAAGTCATTAAACTGCAGGTAAACCAAGTAAACATCTACATACTAGCACTAGACATCAGCTGGATGTGTCAGAACAGACACATACCTGACCAAGGACTACTGGAGGTTAGACGTAGCAAAGAGAAACTGTAAAAACAAACAAAAGAACTGTGTATGAGGCTGGACACAAAGGAAGGAGAAAAAGACTTGATTGGTTGGCTATGTATAGAGATCCAGCTAGAATGTGCAGCAGGAAGGAGTGATCGAACATAGAGATGGAAATGTACTAACAAATGAAGAGTGTGTTGTAGATGGAATGAATACTTTGAGGATCTGACAAAAGAAGGAACTCAAAGAAAAAGGAGACGGATGGAGAAAATAAATCATGAAACAGGAAAATGCAGATCATTTGTAAGAAGGAAATGAGGATGACTATAAAGAGGATGAAGAGTGGAAAGGTGGTTGGTTCACATAATATACCTTTGGAGGTACTGAGAGTGAGAAGTTGTCTAATGAATGGAGAAGTGGACCGGCATCTGTTTTGACGAACAAGGTGGATGTTGTTGTAACTACAAAGAGCTAAAGTTGATGAACCACCCCATGAAGATGTGGGAAAGAGTTGTTAAATTATAAGTGATGACCAGTGAGCAGCAGTATCTTTCCATGGAGAAAAAGAGCTCTACAGATGTTTGTTTTTAGAGACTTGATGGAGATGTTCAAAGAGGATCAGAGTGAGCTGCATCGTGTCATTGTGTATCTAGAAAAAAAAAACATTTCATAGGATACAGAGAACTGTGGTTCTTTATGGGGTCAGGTGCAGAGAAGTACGTGGAGGCCAGAGCAGGACACGTACAAGTACAGTGAGACAGTGGTGAGATGTAGAGTAGGAGAGACATTTCCTGTGTGGAGCTGGGATTACATCAGAGATAATCGTTGGTTACGTACTGTAACCCCAGATTCTATGAGTATAGGCGTAGCCCTTTAAGAGCAGTCGCTGGTGGGTTTATCCTGTCATGCAAAGCATCGCACTGAAAAATTTAGTCCACACCCACCTGTTGTGTGGGCCCCACCCGGTCCGTATAAATTACGTTAAGAGCGGGTAATCGGCTCCCAAATAGCTTTTTTTTTTAGCCATTTAGGTGCCAGTGAGGCCCGATGCTTAAAGGGCTATGTCTATACTCAGAATCTGGGGTTACAGTATGTAACCAACGTTCTATTTCGTACAGGCTTCGCCATTTAAGAGCTGTTGCTGGTGGGTTAAAGGCGAAGCAAGATGTGGTCTCCACCTCACTGGGTCCATTTGAACATCATTGAAGTGCCTGCTTGCCAAAAAAAAAATCTTATCACTCAGCTCTCCATGTGTGTTTATACGCATTGCGGAATTAAGCGCACCATGCACATGTTTACACGTTCCGAATGCATGAACTCCCAAAAAAAGTTTTCAATGGGAAAGAGGAGAGGCTGAAAAGGCTGTGAACAGAGCAGATCCACGGCTCTTCAACATGAACAGATTAATAATAATTGAACTGAATATTAATCAAATGAACTGATTGATGACAGAAGTCATGGACTTATTAGTGACCATAGAACAAGAAAAACAGTCATAACCTGTGACTGACAACAACATCTCACACTGTAAATGCATGCAGTCAGATGTGAGTTGAAACGAGATTCCATGAAACAATAATATTCATTCTGTTAAAGCACTAAGGACAGAATGTGTCATGGAACAGGCCAACACATCACGTAAATAGAAGCGAATAAATGAACAGGGTGTTGACCACACGGCCGCAGTGCAAAAATTCTGCATTGTCATACCATTATGCAAATCATTCCAAGATGCGATACCTCTGGTTGACAGGCGCTGGGTGGATAACGGGCGACCTGCAGATGCATCTCTATAGTGCACAAACAAATGTTGAGTCTGACGCAGTGCCACCATGCGTGTTACGTACACGTCAACACACGCACAGGGCAGAGAAGATGGAAAGATGCTTCTTCTTCTGATTTGTGGGAAGGAGGGGAAAAACCCTCCAACGATATCGCTCTTGATTTAAATGAGCTCGTGATGTTTTTAGGCATAAATGCTGGGTTAGGCCTCAGATCAGCTGAGCTGCCATCAGCCTGAATTCTAAGACATGACAGAGTGACAGAGAGGGCAGATAAATCACTCACCCTCTTTGCGGATGTTAAAGCCAACAGCAGGGCTGTTTTATGAGACAAGAATTTAATCGGAACCTGATCTACTGGCTCGAATGCAGCTTTGATCAGGGCTAGCAGAACCAGCGTTAAATCCCACTGTGGAGAAAGTGAGCGTGATACAGGCCTGCGCCTCTGTACACCTTTTAAAAAACGCTTCATCAGCGGCTGATTAAAAGCTGTTCTGTCCCCGACACCTTCGTGACAAGAAGAGATGGCTGCAGCGTACATTTTAATCGTGCTGAACACCAGATTTCTGGCCATCAGCTGCTGCAGAAAGGACAGCACGCAACCTAGTGGACATGAGGTGGCATCTACACCTTTCTCTGTACACCAGCACTGAAAAGCTGTCCACTTTGATGTGTACAGCGCTGTGGTGGAGGCAGCACGTGAATCCTGAATCATGCGCATTACCTCTTGAGAGAGACCCATCCTCTCTAAACGGATACGCTCAGCGTCCAGACCCAAAGGTGTTGGCCTATTTCTGGGTATCTCCTGATCGCTCCTCCCACATGGAGGAGAGCATCTTACCTCCATGGCAGTTTTCACGGGCGACCCGATAACCGGCGTCGTAGAATTGGGAACCACGGGGCATTCACGCGCTCGGGAGTCACCAGGAGGGCTGTCAGTCCTTCCTCCCGAACTCTGTTCAGAAACCATGATATCAGAGGGAATGGGGGAAATGCGTAAAGAAGCATTTTGGGCCACGGGCTGTGAGCAAACGCGTACACCCCTAGCGGTGGTTCGTCACGCGGGCTCAATGAGAACCATAGTTGACACTGAGCATTCTCTCGTGTGGCAAACAGGTCCACGGCCGCTCTGTCAAATTTCTTCCACAACTGAGCCATAAGCTCGGGATGGAGGCTCCAGTCCTCGTGACGTGGACCGCCCCTGGACACCACATCCGCTCCTCTGTTCAGAACACTGGGGATGTACACTGCTCTGATGGAGAGCAGATTTTGGTGTGCCCAACACAGCAGCCGTCTCGCAATGTGTAACATTTGGGCTGAGCACACTCCCCCCTGCCGGTTTATGTATGCTGTAGTCACTTTGTTGTCTGTGTGAATCAGAACATGTTGATTCCGTAGCACAGGAGCAAAATGTTGAATCACATTCAAAACCGTGTGACATTCCATAACATTTATATGAGCTGCTGTATGGGGTGGCCACAGCGCCCCCACAGCTCGAGACATGCATGTGCCTCCCCAGCCTGACAGGGACGCGTCTGTGAAAACTGAGACGTGTGACGTAGGTCTGCTGACGGGGACTCTCTCCGACAGGACAAGAGGGTTTCCCCAGTGTCTCAGGTTGGTTCTCACGGAGTGGGGCACAGCGATCAACTGTCTCTTCTGCCTCACCGGATCCACACGCAAACAAGCGAACCACCTCTGGAGGCGTCGCACCGCGTGAGCAGACTACATCGTCCCTAATAACTTCATGACGGAAACAGCTGTCATCACTCTGCCGGGCTTCACGTGACGGAGCTGTTCCTTAAGAGCTTCGGTTCTCATCTGAGATAAACGAGCCCTCATAGTGACCGCTTTTAGCTCCACTCCCAGATAAACGATCATCTGGGCCAGGTGAACTGAGCTCTTCTCCCAGTTATAGTGAAGCCCAGATTTTGCAGGTGCGACGTCAGCGCCTGAGTTTGCACTGCTGCCTCCTGTCTGGAACGGGTCAGCAGCAACAGATCGTCCAGATAAAACAGAATTCTCATCCCTGCTCTGTGTAGCAGCTGCAGTGCCGACTCAACACATTTTGAAAACATGCGTAGCGTGAGGGAATACCCGAACGGAAGTCTGTTGTATTGACACTGGGTCCCTTGAAAGGAGAAACGCAGGAACTTTCTGTGCTTTGGAATGATCAGAATGTTGTCTAACAGTTTTCTGGTTGTCAACATGTGAAAATGTCTCCATGATCGACTTGTTGAAAATTGACAAATCCAAGATGGGTCTCATCCCTCCGGTCCGTTTTGGGACCAGGAAGTAACGAGAGTAAAACCTTGTGTTTTCCTTTCCATCTGGAACCCTAGGAATTACTCTCTTTTTTTTTCCAGAATTTCCTGAACTTCTGCGTGGAGGAACGAGATCTGTTCTGGAGATGACAGAACCTTCTCTAAAATTCCACCGAACGGGGGGGGGGGGGGGTTTGAGCTGCAAACTGCAGCGTGTATCCACTGCTGATAAGACGGCTCATCCATCTGTCTAGAGTGCACGCTCGGTGCCACTCTGCGTAACGTTCGGGAAGCGGGCACACGTTTTTGTGCTGTGTCATGTTTTTTTACGGACGCCAACTAAGTTACAGCCTCCACCGCCATCATGCGCTATGGAGGCATAATCTGAGTGACCCAAGGAGAGGCTTCCTCCAAGGGGCCCTGAAGGCGCCTCTGTGCCACTCTCAGGCTGCGGGCTCACATCCGTGCTGATGTGAGCTGGCGTTCGCTGAGGGGAGGCGTGTGCGCCCCTGGCCATGCAGTGCCATTTAGGTGAGGGCTGCCGCGGGGGTGTGCGTTTGTCACCGCTGAAGTCAGAGGAGGCAGTGCACAGCCTGGACTGAGAGCGAGGTTTCCCACTGGACTCAGTCTGCTGAAAAACATTCACTTTTGGCTGCTGTGGCATGCACGCATTTTGTGTGTTTTCTCGAGCTGCGGTGATTTTAAAAACCTGTTTGGAGAACACCGGCTCGCTTTGTGTAGAGGATGTGTGAGGAGAAGCCGCTGTGAGATCATTCGAACTGACAGTCAGGCTGAAATCAGACACTTTAATTTTTGAATGATGTTTACGTTTTATTTCAAAACTCAAACCATCATTGTGCACACACACATCTCCCATAAGGAGTAATTTTTTTGAATCTTCTCCCCTGTGAGCCCTGCGGCTGGTTGTTCCAGGGCGGCGCCTGTTGGCAGTCTCTGGGGAAACGCTGCACCGCTGGTTGCCGGGATGAAGAGGGCTGTTCTCTGACGGGAGGGACTGGCGGCGGAGCGGAGTGAGAAGACGCTGCTGCAGCTGTGGAATGTCTCTGCTGCTGTCTCTGGCCACGGCGCTCTCTCCAGCGGGTGGGGGGGGCGAGAGGAGGAGTGCGGCTTGATCAGATGGTACACAGTCTCTGACACCTCCTCCGACTTCTTTGATTTCTCGAGCATGGCCTTGAAATTGGCTCAGAACAGTGCGTCCGTCGTGATGGGGCCTTCCAGCAAGTCCTTCTGAAGCTTCTCCGGCAGGGAGAGGGAGTGACGGAGCCAGGTGGACCTCTGGATCATTGTCATCGATGCTGCGATGCAAGACAGGCAGACAGCAGAAGAGGCGCACAGGTTGAGGATGACATCAGACGCCTTGCAGAGGGAGCTCTTCGTCTCCTCAGGCAGGTCTGTTCCCTCCAGCCTCTTTGAGATGCTGTACGCCAGCAGCGCAACGTTGTTGTTCGCTGCGGCAGCCTGGAACGCACACTGGTGAGCTTGGTTGGAGAGCGACGTCACCGTCTGGTCATGCTTCCCCGGAGGCACAGGACGCTGGTCCAACCTGGACACCTCTGCTCCGAGAGCCTCTGCCAGGCTTGGCTCCGGTGGGGTAGGGGGGGGGGGGACAGAGGGAAAATTCTGCTGAGTAAACCCCTCCACTCTGGTGATGGGTGCGAATGTGGAAACCGGCGCTCTCAGTCTACCAGGTCCAGCTGCAGCCTCATTCCAGTAGGACGTCACTGCTATGAAACGAGGCCAGATGGGATCAGGACGGCGAGCCGGGGTGGATCCAAATCTTCCCGCTAGATCATCTGATTTGGGCGGGGGGAGGAGAGGGATGGAAAGTCCCTTTGTGTCAGCCGCCTCCTAGATTATGCCAGGCAGCTCCGAGAGGAGGGCACCAATGGCTGGGAATGGTGTGGTCGCTGGTTCCGACAATACACTCTCCAGGAGGGAGTGAGCAGCGGGGCTGCTGCTGACGTTGCCTGTCCCAGAGGAACCATCCGATTAGCTCAGAGAGTCGGCGTTAAAAAAGGGTCGATGGCATCGTCCAGCGGGTAGTGTCCCGCCACGGAAAAAGTACTCCTCGGCGCTTACCTTGAAACAAGGCTGCTCGTCTGCTTCTCCCTGGGGAGGGAGAACTCACCAGGACGGCAGGAGGTTGGCGTGGCGGAGACCCAGGCAGCCTTAGCAACGGTTGTGCCGGTCAAAGCTGGACAACTTTCCTTCTTTGTTCTTCTGACAGTGCTATTAGCTTGCTGAAGAAAAATGGGAGCCGATTACCCGCTCTCAACGTAATTTATACGGACCAGGTGGGGCCCACACAACAGGTGAGCATGGACTAAAATTTTCAGTGCAATGCTTTGCATGACGGGATAAACCCACCAGCGACAGCTCTTAAAGGGCAAAGCCTATACAAAATAGAACTCTTATTTGCAGTGGTGATGGACAGATTGTCCACTTAAGATCTACATGGACTGAGATGTTTTCAGATGATACTGTGATCTATAGTGAGACAGGTGGAGCCTGGAGACGTGGAGGTTTGTTCTGGAGAGATAAGGAATGAAAGTCATTTAAAGCAAGACAGAAGATGTGAATGAGAGGGAGACAGAACAGTAAAGCTACAAGAAGCAGAAAAATTAAAGATTTTTATCATAAAGAATGGACAAAATCAATTTCAGAAATTAGCTAAGTTTGTGAAGCCATATTTAAAGTGACTTGCTGCTGTAACTGCTGAAAAACGTGGTTCTACAAAGAGTTGACTTTTGCAAGCTCAGTTTTTTTCTTGTATATCTGTTTTCCTTCTATATGAAATGTATTTTACATTTTTAAAGCAGAGGTAGAGCCAGCCGGTGGACCAGGATGACAAGTGCCACCCCTGGCACCTGATTTGCCACCACAGGTGTCACAACCAAATGATTGGCAAGTTAGCTGAGGATCATAAGTGGCATTAAAAGATGGACAATTAGAGCAACAAGGGAGTAAATATCTGTTTAGAAGTTGTATTGTTTGGTGTAGAGGGAACCTGCCGGTGTGATGAAGAAAAACAAAAACTTATCTGAACCACTGATATAATATAAAGCAACTGTTTGCAATAGTTCTGGGTTTGAGAACTAGTTAATGAAACTTTGTCAACATCAGGTGGACAATCTGTAACATAGCAATGGCATGGAGCAACAAAAGTTTGACTTTGGTGGGACCTGCCACACAGCCACCATTTTAAATTTATGACTTGACTGCATTATATGTTGGGGATCTCTCCCAGCTCGACCACAAAATTTCAGCTCAATACGTCTAAAAATACCTGAGCCATTTAAATTTAGCTTTAGTGGCCATCTTGGATTTTTTAATTTAAATTCAAAATCTGTTGGGCATTGTAATCAGCTACCACCACACTAATATTCTGATTAATATCACCAGAAATGTCTGATTTTATAGTATTTTTCCTTTTCAGATTATGCCGCCATCACCATTATGAGTCTATTAGGAATTGCTCTCAGCAACCATTACATCAAGTTTCATCTCAGTCACACTAAAAACATCTGAGATATAGACATTTGAAATTAGCTGTGGTGGCCATCTTGAATTTTTAAATAGCATTCAGGATTTGTTGGTTATTGTTGGTGTCAAGATTTGCAGGAGCAGGTCAAATCCAAATGCAGGCAGGGACTCTGAGACTCAGCAGAGTAAAATAAACATATTTAAATAATATAAATAAGTAGGCTGACTTGGCAGCCAAAACTTGTATGAACAGGTAAACTCTTGGGAAACACAAGGAGCAGAGGAGACCATGCCCAGACAATGAAGAAGACTCACAAACAGACTTAAATGCAGACATACTAACGAGACAAGCGTCAACACCTGTGGAGCGTCACAGGTGTAGGGAGACAGGGAGTGATTGACAGAGGGAGAGCAGGACAAACACAACACAAGAGGGCACCATCCTCACAAGTGGCTATTATTATACCAATTTTCTTCTTTGTGTCTAAAATTGGCTGAAATATCTTTCTCAAATGAGCAGTAGCCATTATCTTAAAATTGTGATGAGATTTTAGAAAGTCATAGAGACTGCTCCTGGCTACCAGCATAATAAATTTCTCACTATTTCTAAAAATGTCTGAATTTTCACCATTTGAAATTAGCTGTAGTGGCTATCTTGGAATTTTTATTTGCATTCAGATTTTGTGTTCGGCTACTATGTACATTTTCAGCTTTGTATGTTTAATATTGGCTGAATTATAGCCCTTTATAAAATTATCATTAGCGGTTATTTAAATTGGGATTATTAATCAGTATGTGTTTGGGATCATTCTTAGCTACATCACAACAATTTTCTGCTCACCAAGTCTTAAAATAGCTGAGCTTCAGCCATTTGAAGTTAGCTGTTGTGGCCATCTTTAAAATTTTGGTTAGCATTATGAATTTGGTAAAGACCGTTTTCGGCTACTAATTTTTTCAGTCGAAATTTTGGTGCCAAAATTTTTTATAATTTTGGTGCCAAAATTTTTTATAATTTTGGCACCAATTTTTATTTTTGTTGGTCTAAAAATTGTTGAATTACACCCCTTTGCAAAATTAGCATCTGCAGTTAGTTTAAAATCATGATTAGCTTTCAGAATGTCAGTGATTTTTGGCCACAACTATACCAAATTTTAGCTCAAAATGTATAAAAATGACTGAGTTATGGCCAAAACAATGCAATGGTTCATTAAATATTTTTCTAACAGACATTTTCAGCAACTTGTCTTTGTTTCATGAAGCTGAATTTGGAACTGAAATCTCCTGTAGCAGTTCTCATTTGTACTGGTGATCCTAACCAGATCTTATCACACTAATGTGTTGCCAGGTTTGTGTAAAAAGTGTTAGTTTACAGCTTCATTGCTCTGAATGCCTTCCTGTATTGTAGAATAGACATGCCCCAATAATAAAGAGCAAGAAGCAGTAATGCACAGTTAAGTATGTTTAACACCACCATAGATTCTATATCCATCTTGTGATTTTTGACAGTTTGGTTAAGACATCAATAATATACTTGTGTTATAATGTGAATGTACCACCCTAAGCTTTTATCTGTAATAGAAATATAGTGCAAGATTTATTAGCACACAGTTTGATTACCGTCACTCCACCTCCATGTCTTTTCTAACATCGGCCATGTCTATTTTTCTTTTTAGTCTTAGAAAGATACACAACTCTCAAGGGAGAAGGGAATATTTGTGTAACTACAGACTAGACAGGGGCAGCACGGTGGCACAACTGATAGAGCTGCTGCCTCTCAGCGCGCAGGTCCCTGGATCAAATCCCGGTCCAGAGGCCTTTCTGGGTGGAGTTTGCATGTTCTCTCCGTGCATGCCTGGGTTTTCTCTGGGTACTCCAGTTTCCTCCCACAGACCAAAAACATGCATGTTAGACTGATTGGTAACTCTAAATTGTCCCTAGGTGTGAGTGAGAGAGTGAATGGTTGTTTGTCTCGTTTGTCTCTGTGTCCCTGTGATGGACTTGCGACCCGTCCAGGGTGTACCCCGCCCCACGCACAGTGATTGTTGGTCATGGGCACCGGTGACTCCCGTGCCCCAAAATGGAAGAAGCGGGTAAAAGATAGTGGATGGATGGACAGACTAGACAATTATAAATATGACAAAGTGCTGATGAAGTTGGACAAGAGATTTTGGGACAGATAATGTCCTGAATCTGTACAAATCTGACCAAACTGGTGTTGCTATCAAGAGAAAGTTTGAATAAACATACATTTTCTACCCACTAATCAAAATTTGACATATAATCTTTATTTTTTGTAAAGATACATAATTTATAACATTGTCAACATTTATGTTAAATAAAATCTCCACTGTGTTTCACTTATAGATCTCTTCTGTGCTTGAATTTGCTAAAAAATAAAAAAAAACATGTTTAACTTGTAATCATGTTGGAGTGATTGACAGACACAAAAACACTCACAAAAACAGACACACTCACATGGACAAAGTGAGATGAATACGGATTATGAAAATTGTCATAAAAGTATGTTTCTCATGTTGGAGAAACCATAGTTTTTATATGTGCCCCCCCATAGAAACATCTTGGCCACCCTTGTGCCACCCCTTACAAATAAGTCTAGCTCCACCCCTGCTTTAAAGTGGCACTTATGTTGTGTAAATTCAAAGGAACAAACAATCCAAAGTGTATTTTTAATTGTAAACATCAAACTAAGAGAATGTCAAGGGAGGATGAAGTTCTTTAAACACCACTGTATAACCCTAACACAAAGATTGAGCATTAAGTACATTTAATTATATTAAATTCATTGCAAAACAAATATATCTTACAGATGTTGTTCTTCACAGGAAAGTGGAGTCCTGCAGCAGCGAGAGATGAAGCAGTTTCTTGTGACTTCAGCTCAGGATCAGCTCTAGATAATGATGCTGTGTAGCTGCACGCTGTGGTGGATTATTCTGCACTTTGTTACAGGAGATCAAACTCATCAACATCCTTACAAGTTTGATGTTTCATTTTTATTTAATGGTGTTTGTAATAAGAGCAAGCTTTAATGAGCATTAGTAGTTATTTCTCTGTGAACTTTATTGATATTTTTAAAGAATCTTTGTATTTCATTTGATCTTTAATGCTTTTTATTCTGTATTTCTAGAAGTCTGGATAATTTTTTTTTTTTCAGCTTTTATAGATTTTGTTCATCAGTGAGCTGTCAATTGTTATTTGCTTGTGTTGCATTTGAATAATGTGTTGATTAAATGATTTACATCCAGATTTCTTTAAACTGTCTCACAGCACATGAGATGTTTCAGGCTTGAAAAAGAAACAAAGCCTCTTAAACATCATTTTGTTATTCAGGATTCAAATCATTCCATAATTCAGAGGAACTGAAGTATATTATTATTTTTTAATCTGCATTAAAATGGGCTGAACTGATCAAGTTTCATTTTCTGATGTTTAAAAAAAATTCAACCAGTTATACTCGTGGAGACTTCAGCATCAACTAGATGTAACATTTCATGTTGTCATAATTAACACACTGTTTCTTTACTGCTTGTTTAATAAAACACTTCCAACAAGTATTGTTTCTTGTATTTGAGCAAACATTCTTTAGTTAGTAGTTAAGAGAAGGACAAGACTTTATCTCATTTTTGTTTCTTCACATCAATGTTTTGCTGGAGCTCATTCACTTCATGTGGGTCCAAAACTTAAAGCAGAATTTCACCATATTGTGCAGACAAGTCAAAGTTTCTGTGCTGGAGTAATGGGATACTTTACAGCAGTGGTTCACAGACTTTCACTTTCTAAACCTCAAAATTATGTTAGCGGAGGATAGTGACCCCAACTGTTAATCATTTAAATATAAAAGCTTTGCTAATGACTCTGGTAAACAAGACAATAACACAAACAGTCTTAACAAGAATGATTTAATATTCATGATGTCTGAGTGGTGAAGTCATGCATGGATGCAAAGTTAGATCAGGTTATGACTGCTTAAAAAACATTTTGTATGTGTGAATGAAAAAAGTATTAGAAGTATTTGAAAAGAAAGATAATTCATTATAACTACTAAAGGATGAGGTCTTCATCTTCTGTCTTTTAAACTGGGCAGTGAATCGACTACAGGTCATACAAAAAACCAGACTGATCCTTTACAACAGCTTCACTAAACCATTCAGTTTAAGGTTGGATTTTAAATACAAACTATAAAACAATTATTTTATTTAGACAGAACCAGATTTGTCAATATAAATGTTCATGTGTAAGTACACTAATTACTTTTTTCCCTTCTTCAGGGGTCACCACAGCGAACTAACTCACCTGAAGACTTGACAATTGTTTTATGCCGGATGTCCTTCCTGACTCAACCACAGACCACTGAGCTACCACAGCCTCTGTGTGGAGCAGAGAGCTGCCATCTAGGGTGCCCAAGGGAGCAGAGGGTGGGGTTATGGACCTTGCTCAAGGGCCCAGGGTCGGGCAAATGAGGGTGGAGACAGGTGTGGGTGTTGTCAATCTGGGGAGTCGATCTGGCAGTCCTTCCGATCACAGGTCCACATTCCCTAGCCTCTGCACCACCACTCCCCTGTTTATTACCATTCACACATCCATCCATCCATCCATCCATCCATTATCTTTTACCCACTTCTTCCTTTTAGGGTCACGGGGGTCGCCGGTGCCCATGTCCAGCAATCACTGTGTGAGGGGCCGGGTACACCCTAGACATGTCTCCAACCCATCACAGGGACACATAGAGACAAACAACCTATCACTCTCTCACTCACACCTAGAGACAATTTAGAGTTACCAATCAGTCTAACATGCATGTTTTTGGTCTGTGGGAGAAAACCTACACATGCACAGAGAGAACATGCAAACTCCACCCATGAAGGCCCCCGGTTACACAGATATACAAGAAGTACATGCATGGAGTCCAGCCACAAAAATCTGCCACAACATTGTGTAAAGCTTGTATTTATACTTTTGATCTTGAAGCAACAGCTGCACGCCTGCAGCCTCAAATCAGCTCCTCACCCAGCTCTCCCTGCTAACTCAAATACTGTATACCGTTAGTGGGCAGTTAACATGCTCAGCCATAGTAGTTCAAAACATCCATAAACCTTAAAAATTCCCTAACAGGCCCTGTGATGGACTTGTGACTTGTCCAGGGTGTCCCCCGCCTCTCACGCAGTGACTGCTGGATATGGGTACCTGTGACCTGAAAAAGAGTAAATGGATAAAAGATGATGGATGGATGGATGGATGGATGGATGGATGGATGGATGGATGGATAAAACTAAACTAAAGACCATTGATAACACAGCACAGAGGCAAAGACTAAAAATAATGGCAGTATATTGATAGAGCAGTGTTGGGTTTATAGCTTCCACAGAAACAGTGATCTCATGGTAATATTTAAAAAGAGGAAATGACAACATTCAAAATACTTTAAATACATGCTGCCTCTCACCCAACTTATTTACTGTTTTAGTGGCATAAAAAAATACAAAAAAGTCTTAGTTTAATGTAAAGATGTGGAAAAACAGCATACATTGGGGTAATTTGAAACAAACTGGTCCAACTTAAATATCTGTTTTCATGTATTTTACATAAACAAATAAAAATTATTCATTCTGTTGAACGTCTTACAACCTGTGAGTTTCACTGAAGAACACAGAAGTTGTTTGTATTGCTAAGAATAGTTGAATTGTTTTAATTGCTGTGATTAGTTGAAGTGCTTTTAGAGCTACCGCCTGAAAAGATTTCTGTACGTCTTTAACAAATGTATCTCTGATTTACTTAGAAACACATCAGATCTGATCTGTATGTGAGATGTTTGCAATCACACCTCTTTATGTACAAAGAGGAACTATAAAGCTGGTCAGACTGTTTGTTCTTCTTCTTCTTCGTCTTGTTTTATGGCGGTTGGCAAACAACTTTAAGGTGCATTACCGCCACCTTCCAGGTTGGAGTATGGATCAAAAAGCTTATATTCTCTTCATAATACCCGTTCTTCTAAGAAAATTTAAAATACTATCAAAAACTATATCCCCTGATGATCTCTGAAATAATTCTCTTATAATCAATTTGGTTTTATTACTACTAAGCTCTCTAACTAGCATCTCTCTTTCCCGTATATATTTATTGCACTCTAAGAAAATATGTTGTACTGTTTCTAACTTTCCACAATAACTACAACACCCTGTATTATGCTTATTAATTAACTTAATAGTACTATTTAGTCCCGTATGTCCAAACCTAATTCTAGAAATAACATCTTCTTCACTTTTATTTCTGTTTCCTTTCCTAAATTCCCCAACTTTGTTTTGAATACTATAATAAAACCTTGCTTTGTCTCCTTTATCCCATTGCTCTTGCCATTTTCCTTTGATATACTCCTTTATAATGCTCTTTATCTCATTTTTACTTATCTTGATATTCAATTCAACAATTTCCTTTCTTGAAGCTCTCTTAGGAAATGAGTTGGCTGATGGTTTTGCTATCACTCCAATGTGGGCAGGAATCCAACACAACTTAACCCGAGAACCCTTATTTTTAATTCTAAAAATTGAATGAACTATATCAAATATAATATCTTGTCTTGATTCTGAATTTACCTCTTGAATACTAATTAACGCGCTACTAGAATCTGAGCAAATCAAAATCTTTCTTTTCTCCATTTCCTCTACCCATTCTAAAGCCATTAAAATTGCCATTAACTCACCTGTGTATACTGTCAATTTATCATTTATTCTTTTACTTTTCATAAAGTTTAAGTCTGGAGCAATAAATGATATACCTACTCGATTGTTTATCATTTTTGAGGCATCTGTATATATTTGAATATATTCTGAATATTCTTTTTGTATATAACTCTCCACTTCATTTTTCCTCAATTGTCTTCCTTTTTCCAATAATTTTAAATCAACTTCAACCTGTTCAAAAATCCATAGCGGAATATCAGGATTAACAACCACTGGACTAATCATATATTTATCAATCCCAATATCCTTTACTTTATTTAAAATTATCCATCCAAAACTATTAATTTGTTTCTTTTCCTTTTCTTGACAAGGTTGCAACGTAGCATATGGAGGATGCCCCTCATTATGTCCTTTTATAGTTGTCCAATAATTTAATGCTAATTGTTCCCTCCTGAGCTCCAGTGGCATCTCACCCATCTCAACCTGTAGAGCTGAAACTGGAGTTGATTTCATTGCTCCGCAACAAAGCCTTAATGCCTGATACTGTATTTTATCTATTTTTGCCAATAAACTATTTGAAGCTGAATTATACAAAATACAACCATAGTCAAAAATTGACCGAATTAGTCCGATATAGATTGTCTTTAATGCTTTCCTGTCTGCTCCCCATTCTCTACCTCTCAAACATCTTATAATATTTAAAATTTTCTTACTTCTTTCCACTATTTTATCTATATGTATTTTCCATGTGAGTTTTTTATCAAACCACATACCCAAATATTTAATTTGATCTTTCCTTTCTATAGTATTCCCATATAATTTAAGATCCACATTAATATTTACCTTCCTATTTGTAAAAAGCACAACTTTAGATTTAGATGTTGAGAACCTAAATCCCCATTCTAAAGCCCAATCTTCTACCTTACTTAATCCTTCCTGTAATTTCCTACTTATAAATTCAATGTTCTTTCCCCTCTTCCAAATGATGCCATCGTCAGCAAATAATGAAACACCAAAAGATTTATCTATATTACTAAAGATATCATTTATCATTATAATAAATAGTATAGGACTTATAATACTACCTTGTGGAGTACCATTTTCAACTTGATATCCGGAACTAATTTCCCCACCTACTTTAACTCTAATATTCCTTTCGGTTAAGAAATTTTTAATCCATCTATAAATCTTACCCTTTATACCTATTTGCTTTAGTTTAACCAACAACCCTTCTTTCCACAGCATGTCATAAGCCTTTTCCACATCCAAGAAAACCGCTATCACACTCTCTTTATTAATCTGGGCCCGTCTAATTTCATGTTCCAGACACAATGCTGGATCAATTGTACTTCTGCCTTTCCTAAAACCAAACTGATAGTCTTTAATTTTCCCCTTAGACTCTAAGAAATAGATTAACCTGTTATTTACCATTTTTTCCATAACTTTGCCTAAACACGATGTTAGGGCTATAGGTCTGTAACTTTCAACTGAATTTGGATCTTTTCCAGGTTTACGAATAGGAATTATAATAGCTTCTTTCCATTTATCAGGCACTATTCCTTCCTCCCATACTTTATTATACAATTTTAGAATTATCTCTTTACTCACATCACTAAGATGATCTAACATATTATAAGTAATTTGATCACTACCAGGAGTTGATTTATTAGAATTCTTCAGTACTCTATTCAATTCAAACAAAGAAAACTTCATATTAATAAAATCATCATATTCTTCATCACTATCTATCAAATCAATATTTCCCTGTAGAGTATTTTCACATCCTAATTTTTCTTTAGCATTTAGATTTTCTGTACTATGTACCTTTGCAAATGTTTTTACTAATACCTCAGCCTTATTTTTATTATCTATTATAATATTTCCGTCATATTTAATTAATGGGAAGAAAACCTCTTTTGAGTTCCCAGACATTTTCCTAATAGAATTCCAAACCCTGTCTAATGCTGTGTTTTTCCCCAAGGATTCACAATATCTCCTCCAGTATTCTCTTTTAGCATTTCTTATTGTTCTCCTGACTTCTGCCTGCTTTCTTTTATAATTTATATGATTTTGGACACAAATTATTTTCTTAAATGTTTTAAAAGCCTTATTTCTTTGTTTAATTGCTATTGAACATTCTGGTGTCCACCACGGAACTATCTTCTTTTTTCTATTACCATTACTTCTAGGAATACATAATTTGGCTGAGCTAATTATACATTTGCTAATTTCTAAATTTAACTCATTTACTGGTTTATTTATATCTACATTTTCCATACTAACCTCATTCATCATTTCAAATTTACTCCAATCTGCTGTCCCAAATTTCCACCTCCCTTCAACTTTTTCCTGGTCCTGCTTAGTATTTATACCTATATTCACAAAAATTGGATAATGATCACTCCCCATTGTGTTTTCCTTAAATACTGTCCATCTGCATAAACTAGCAATGGATCGAGATACCAAGGTCAGATCTATAGCAGATTCTTTACCCCTTACAAAGTCCACCCTAGTGCCCACTCCATTATTTAACACAACCAATTCTTCTTCTTCAATCAATTCTTCTACAATTCCTCCATTATAATCATCTTGATCTCCCCATAAAGTGCTATGTGCATTAAAATCCCCACACCAAACTATTTTCCCTCTCCAGTTTTGTAAGATTGTGTTTAGCTTTAATTTTTCTAATTGTTTACAAGGATTATAGAAATTTATTATTTTAGTGTTCCCCTCGTTTGTCCAAATTTCAACAGCAGTAAGTTCTAATTCTGATTCTACTTGTATTTGAATACATTTTATATGATCTTTTACAAATATACCACAACCTCCTCCATTCCCATTTAACCTGTCTTTACGTAAAAATGAGTATCCATGAATACTAAACTGTAATGATGGCTTGAGCCATGTTTCTTGAATACACATTATATCAGGTTTTGGATTTAAATTATTAATGAAGCCTTTAAATTCCTGACCATTTGCTATTAGACTGCGAGCGTTCCATTGTAATATGAGAATTATGTGATGGTTTGAGATGCCTCAAATTCAGACGATCCTTCACCCTGCCTCAG
>NC_056498.1:21839791-21841147 GCF_014905685.2 Nematolebias whitei
CATGATATGCTAATTTTTTGGGACAGGCATTTTGGGTTTTCATGAGCTGTATGCCATAATCATCAGTATTAAAACAATTAAAGACCTGAAATATTTCAGTTGGTGTGCAATGAATCAGAAATATATGAAAGTTTCATTTTTATCATTACATTATGGAAAATAATGACCTTTATCACAATATGCTAATTTTTTGAGAAGGACCTGTATATCCATCCATTTTCTTCCACTAATCTGTGGTCGGGTCGCAGGGGTAGCAGCTTAAGTAGGAAGGCCCAGACTTCCCTCTCCCCAGCCACTTGGGCCAGCTCCTCTGGGGAAATCCCGAGTCTTTCCCAGGCCAGACAAGAAACATAGTCCCTCCAGCATGTCCTGGGTCTTCCTCTGGGTCTCCTACTGGTGGGACGTGTCTGGAACACCTCACCAGGGAGGCGTCCAGGAGGCAGCCTAACCAGATGCCCGAGCCACCTCAACTGGCTCCTCTCGACGTGGAGAAGCAACGGCTCTACTCTGAGTTCCTCCTGGATGACCAAGCTTCTCACCCTATCTCTAAGGGAGAGCCCAGTCACCCTGTGGAGAAAACTCATTTCGGCTGCCTGTATCCGTGATCTCGTTCTTTCGGTCACAACCCAAAGCTCATGACCATAGATGAGAGTAGGAACGTAGATTGATCGATAAATTGAGAGCTTCACCTTTTGACTCAGCTCACCACGACAGACTAGTATAGCACCCGCTTCACTGCAGACGCCGCACCTATCTGCCTATTGATCTCTCACTCCATTTTTCCCTCATTCGTGAACAAGACCCCAAGATACTTTTTTTCATTCAACCTTTATTTAAACAGATAAATCACATTGAGCCTCAAAGACTCATTTACAAGTGAGACCTGTTTGGACAGACAAAAACAGTGGTTAACTGGACACATGTAAGAGTTGGAGGTGAAAAAAATTCCTTTCAGGCTTTTTTTTTCCTGCCTGAGGAAAAAAACCTCTAATAATAAAAAAAAACACCTCACACAAACAAGCACATAGTGACACAGACATTCTGCAGAAAGGGGAGATGAGAGCGGTCAGCAATGTTCATAGATGCTCTCGAGGTCACTGTAAGAGTTCTGTTAAGGATGTAATAATCAACCAATGTCCTCCGGTGAGATCCATAAACATTCTCGAGGGATACCATACCATAACATTTTATTTATAAAGCACTTAAAACAGCGACAAGACCAACCAAAGTGCCGTACAGACAGAAAAACAGGCAACACACAAAACAATATACAAAATGAGGTAAATCAGAATATAGACATAAAAACGATGCAGATAATTTATACAGGTATGACGACTAACCAGTGTGGAACATACA
>NC_056498.1:21841247-21842623 GCF_014905685.2 Nematolebias whitei
GAAGGACTTCTTCTGGCAGCAGCATTTTGGATTAACTGAAGACTTTTTAAAGAAGTATTTGAACTCCCAGATAATAAAACATTGCAATAGTCCAGTCTAGACGTGTTGATGCTCAGATTTAATTACCTGAGATTAAGATGAAGATAAATAAAAAAGACTGCCATCAGAGTGAAATGTTTCCAGTTGCCTGAACTGGAACTAAATGAAAGATAATGAACAAAGAAAGGTGACACACAAAATGCCTTCTAGTATCAATTTTGTGTATTACTTAATTAAATGTGCTAACATTATTTTTTAATTTTTATTTTCCCCCTTGTCCTGTCTGGGATTGTGACACTCAGAATTATTGTCTGAGTGTCAAAGTGATGCCCAACAGATTTACTTTCACAAGCAGAGCATTATGGCTGGCCTTAATGCTCCACTTGATATATAAATAAAACTTTATTAGAATTTGCTTTGGGTTTGTTTCAGATGTAATGGACACGGGGATGAAAAAAAAGAAGAAAACAAAGCAGAAAAGTGAGAGAAGGGTTAAAAGGTAAAGAAAGAGATAGGAATAGAGGAGAAAGAGAGAGAGAGAGGGATGAAGAGAACACAAATCAACATCATTGAAGTCTGCCTCTAAACCTGCGGAAAGAAAAAAAACAAGACAAAACCGAGAAACCACAACACCAAACAACATATAATGATACTTATCACATCATTAGAAAGTATTTTATACAGTACATGGTAATAATACAAGATATATTTAGTGGCCTCCACAACCCAACTGAGTGTGTATCTGATAAACACTTGGATCTAAACACCTGTGTGAGCATGCTTGTCACTATAAGGTTTCTCCATAAAAATGTTCGATAGTGGATGTGGGGACCCACAGGACACGAAGGTATCACAGGGATAACTGGAGCCACAGACACACTGAGGGCCCCAAGCCCGGAGCTCCGGGAGTCCCCCAACAGGGACATCCGCACCCCCCCAGAGAGAGAGGCAAAGGGAAACCCCGGGCGATCCCCAGCAACTACAATGCAGAAACCCCAGGAGGCTGCAGCGACGAGTCCACAGGCCCCGCTAGCAACCCGCCCCTCCAGAGTAGATCCGACCATGGACACCGAGCCCCGAGTCCTGAGGTCATACCACCCCCCAACAGAGGCCCGAAAGAGCCAGGGCACCCAGGCCCTGGCAGGCAGCCACCAGGGTGGGCCTGCACACACCCCAACATCCAGCCCCAGATGCCGAGAGCTGCCAACGCACCGGCGGCATGGGGGCCCACCACCGGAGGGGATCGTGACAGGGGGAAGTAGACCCCACATTAAATGGGGGGCTCAAATTGATCCAATAGAGGAGACCGCCTAAAACCCAACCCGAGACATAAAAAG
>NC_056498.1:21842723-21843964 GCF_014905685.2 Nematolebias whitei
GATCTACATCTAAAAAATGTTAAACCAATTAAAAAACTAAATATAAATGAGCTAAAGGTTATTGAAATCATGTCTTTAAAAACTTTGCGTGAGAGTTAAAAACATTGTGTTTTAGACCTGTGGGTTTTGAGTGGTCAGCCCAAAGCCAATGCATAACAGCCAAGCTTATGTCCTGTGGTGTTTAAGTGCCTTTCTTTCCTTTCCTTCGTCCACTCAGAGCCACAGTACGTGGCCTTGCTCTTGCCTCCTTCAGTCTGAACGGCTGTAAAGTGTCCAGAGAAAGTTCGTATGGGTTTTATAGAAGTTTCACGTCTGAGGGGACAAACGTCTGCTGATGGATACAAAGTATCTCATGACTCGAACTCGCTGTCACTACTGACGGAGATCTCTGGGGTGGACGCTCCCGTTCCCCTGCGCTCGGCCTCCGTGCTGCAGTCGCTCTCTGGGCTGCCCGGGTGTTGAGGGGAGTTGGGCAGCAGGCGGGGGTGATGGTGGCGCTCCTGAAGGGAGCTCTGGGGTGAGCCTTCAGAGGGCAGGAGGGAAGGATCCTGCTGCAGCCTGGGTGGGGGAACAGATCAGGGACGTTACTGACAAATCAAGGTGTTTGTTACCTTTCATTCTTGGCTGTTTGCTTTTCAGCAGACCTGGAGACTGCGGTAAAAAATGCACTTTCACGGTCAAATTAGCCTCATTTCATTGGGGCCGTACAGCTGGTTTGACGTCGGTCCAAGCAGCGAGTATAATGAAGGTGGGGAGACTAATGATTGTATCATTAATAGTTGGTGAAGATTCTCAGTCATCCAGGACATGGTAAATTCAAAAAGTTCAAGATAAAAACAATTAAGTATAATAAGTAAAGTCCAGTTGTTTTTGTCATGAACTTTTTTGAATTTGTCATTAAAGCCACATTTACCTATTACATGATACAACGGCATGCCTCACTGCTACTACTACTCTGCTTCCATCAAGTGGCTGAAAATGGTACTGCTCATTTATTTTTCAGTCAGAATGAATGAAAATGGTCATATCTCAGCCAAAAATTGGTTTATAAATATGGGGAAAAAAATCCATAAATACGTCGCTTCAGCCAATAAGTCATAGGGCATGTAAATTATGCACACACAAAAAAACTGACTTATAAGGCAGAAAATATGGTACTTGACCTTTTGGATTGGAGTCTCAGTGCTAGTCATCAACATGTGTGAAGTACCTGTTCTTGGCTGATGCAGCACGGTCTCTTT
>NC_056498.1:21844064-21845462 GCF_014905685.2 Nematolebias whitei
AACATGTGTGAAGTACCTGTTCTTGGCTGATGCAGCACGGTCTCTTTGGCGGCGGTTCTTGAACCAGTTCCCCACTTGCGTTGGTGTGAGTCCTGTGGCTTGGGCTAAGTGGCGTTTCCTGGATGGGTTGGGGTAGGGATCTTGGAGGTACCATTCTCTTAACAAGCTGCGAGTTCTTTCCTGCAGAAGAATTTCACAAGAAATCTCCATTTTAGCCTTTATTTCAGTATTTATCACAAGTCAGAGTTTGTTTTATTTCCAAGTTAAAAGATCTAACAGCATCATATGGTGTCTGTGCTGCTGTAATCTTATCCCTCTTATATGCCTCTGTGTATAATCAGACTGGATTATTAACAGACTATTTGCATTAGAAGCATATGAGCGTGTATATCCGCTGAAAGGGATCACGTTGGGTATTAATGAGCTTCTGGGCTGGTCATTACTCTTGAGGTTTGGAGTTAAAGAGTATTTGATTATCATCCATACTTCCAGCTACCACAAGAGGGAGATCGAAAGAGGCTAACAGACAACTGGAGTAACTAATTGATAAACCAAGACATGCTGTTACTGTTCTGTTAACTCCTAATTAAATAATGAGGCGGAGGCGTTAGACTAAAAAAAATGCTCAACTGTCCCTAGAGATCAAGACATTGCAGCTTCTCAGGTTATTTTTATAGGTAAAAATAAAAACCAATAGGGAATGTTACAGAAATATATAGGTTTTAGTCAGTTTTAGTCCTGGTCATGGGATAATTTGACTAATCTGAGCATATATGTGTGATAGAATAATCATAAAATACATTTTTGGATCACATTATTAGCAATAAAGCTACAAAGTTGACATATTTGAACGCCATAATCAGTTTATCTGAACTTCTACAACTAAAGTTGGAGTTTTCTGATCATTTTTCCAACTTTCATTGTGCAGAGTAATTTTTATGCAGCAGTTCGTCTTCAGCAACATGTTGAACATGTGCAACTGCACCGTCTTATTTAAATTTTATTTTGCACTTATTTTTTACTGTGTATATAATATTGTGTCTGTTTATATGCTAGACTATGGAAGGTGACCTTGAGTGCCAAGAAAGACACATACAAATAAAATGTATTATTATTATTAACATTATTAACAGCATTTTAAAGCATACAGGAGATAAGTGTAGGACATCTTTGATCTTAAAGTGAAACAACAAAGCTATTAGTTTTAATTGAAGGCAGAAGGATAACTGCAGCACATTAAGAGCTCAAGCTACATCAGACTAAAAATCACCTTCGCAAAAGAAAAAACAAGTTTTACAATATTTAAGGGATGTTTTGGATTTTAAATGTGATGCTACATCTGTGTTTCCCAAAAACAAAGGACACAGGTTGCGCTACACAACACAGGTTTTAGTTTGC
>NC_056498.1:21845562-21865053 GCF_014905685.2 Nematolebias whitei
TCAAGACATTGCAGCTTCTCAGGTTATTTTTATAGGTAAAAATAAAAACCAATAGGGAATGTTACAGAAATATATAGGTTTTAGTCAGTTTTAGTCCTGGTCATGGGATAATTTGACTAATCTGAGCATATATGTGTGATAGAATAATCATGAAATACATTTTTGGATCACATTATTAGTAATAAAGCTACAAAGTTGACATATTTGAACGCCATAATCAGTTTATCTGAACTTCTACAACTAAAGTTGGAGTTTTCTGATCATTTTTCCAACTTTCATTGTGCAGAGTAATTTTTATGCAGCAGTTCGTCTTCAGCAACATGTTGAACATGTGCAACTGCACCATCTTATTTAAATTCTATTTTGCACTTATTTTTTACTGTGTATATAATATTGTGTCTGTTTATATGCTAGACTATGGAAGGTGACCTTGAGTGCCAAGAAAGACGCCTACAAATAAAATGTATTATTATTATTATTATTAACAGCATTTTAAAGTATAAAGGAGATAAGTGTAGGACATCTTTGATCTTAAAGTGAAACAACAAAGCTATTAGTTTTAATTGAAGGCAGAAGGATAACTGCAGCACATTAAGAGCTCAAGCTACATCAGACTAAAAATCACCTTTGCAAAAGAAAAAACAAGTTTTACAATATTTAAGGGATGTTTTGGATTTTAAATGTGATGCTACATCTGTGTTTCCCAAAAACAAAGGACACAGGTTGCGCTACACAACACAGGTTTTAGTTTGCATGTTTACCTTGAAGCAGTGTGTCTTCTGCTCGCCATCCCAAATGGTGCGGGGCAGTGGGAACTTCTTGCGGATCCTGTATTTCTCCACAGGCCCCAGTGGCCTCCCCCTGAGCCTTTCAGCCTCTCTGTAGTGTGCGTCCAGCCAGAGGTCTTGGAGCTTGGCGTGCGACTCCCGCGTGAACCTGTGGCTCTGGAGAATCTGATACAGAGCATCAAAGTTCCCCCTGTGGAAGGCCACGAGCGCCCTCGCTCTCATCACGGACTCGTGCCGATTGAGGGCCTCCCCGGCAGAGCCAGGGACGGCAGCAGGCAGCGACCAAAGGAACCGACCGAGACGCTCTATATCCCCGGTCTCCTCCAAGTTCTCGCACACCCGAGCAACCTGGTCTGGAGTGAACATCGGCAAAGGGAACATCTCACCTTCTCGCTTGTAGCTCTGAAATCTTCACTCATAGGTCCACTTGCAGAGCTTTGAGCACTTGCTGCCTTTTTGAAACTGCTCCAACTTTATTTATGCCTCGCCTGTAGACCTGAGCTATTCCTGGGATCTGGGCTGATGCTTCCGAGAAGCCCCGTAGTGATGCGACCAGGGAGCAGAGACAAATGAAGAAAGAGGACAAGTGGCTGTCAGTATTTATATCTAGATACAATTAGCATCTCCGTAGTTGTTTTGAGAAGGATTAAACATCCCGGCCATTAGCCTCTTAGTGGGGGGTAGTGTGTGCAGAGGTGCCTGGCTGATCAGCTTGTTTGGCTTAGCCTGAGGATACATTGACTGCCAGGATGACCGTAGTGAGCAAACAAGTGAGGGAAGATTATTTAAAAGATCTGATCTTCAGGATATGCCATGCCTGGAGAGCAGATGATGGACAGAGAGGATGTAGAAGCTGTTAAGTTTCTAAACAAATTAGCAGAATCAGAGTTGTATTTCTGCCTTTATGGCTGTCTGAATTTAGAAAGACCCTAAAAGATGGTTTTGCTCATATGAAAATAATATCAAATACACCCCAACTTTTGGTCTGAATAGGCTAGGATCATGTGAAGTTGCAGCAGACAGGCTAATACCCTTGTAATTAAAACAGACATTGGCTGCAGATACACTATCCCCATCGACCACTCAACGTGATGCTAATGCCCCCGGACATCAATGTAAATGTAGGAGCAAGTCAGGACAGTGTTAATAATCTGCAACCTGGTTCAGTGGCTCATTAATCAGCCTTAGAGCAATTTTTTTTTTTATTATTAATCAGACTAAAGATCCTGTCAGCATCTGTCAGCTATTGTTTAAACATATTACACTCAATTTGCCCAAAGTTAGGCAGATTCAATAAAAAAAAAAAAAAAAGTTATGTTTCATTTTACAAACCAGACGCAGATTAATTTAGGTGAGATTATATAGATTTGTATAAAGGTTGCAGTCAGGTCATCTAGGTTAAAATCAGGTGAGGGGGATGAAAATCCAGACTACAAAAGACGTGAGTGGCAGACAACAGAAAGATGTTCTACAGAAATCAGGATTCAATGACACATTACAATGTTTCTGTTTATTTTATTTTTTGTGTGATTTTTGTGTTTGGCTATTTTCTAACCACTGAAAGAAAAGAAAATTAATCCATATTGGGTGGTAACCACTTTTTGAGATCTTCTGAACACTCCTCAGATTACATAGGATTACAGTCTGCATGTAACTGTCGATTGATTTAATGTGTAATTTGGGACATTTTAGCAACTTTTATTAAACTTTTAACATTTGTTTTGTTAGCTGAAAAATGCAAAACACATTTTTGTTTTCACTGATAGTGCATTCCAAAATAAGCAATTTAACAACTACTAAAAATAACACCTTGAACAAAAATATTAATAAAATAAACTTAATAATAGTACGATAAAGACGAGACATATTATAAAACATTTGGTCCAAAAGGAGCGTAAAGCTGATGTGCACATTTTCCACAGTGAAAATGCCAAGACACTACAAAGACTATTAATGTCTTGATGATTATGTCATTTTATTTTTTGCATTCTAATGAAGCGTTCACATTATTGTGATCCATTTTTATTCCGTACGTTTTGGTGCGTTTCTCGTTCCGCAGTTTTCAAGCTATTTCAACAATTCATCTATCAAAACGTTCAGCTCTTTCAGGACAATCCTGCTTTGACTTCTGCTTCATCTGCTTCACATTTTGTTCTGCTTCAGTTTCCTTGTGCAGTTTTAAACATTTTTCAGCTACTTTCAGTTGGGGGTTTTTTCAGCTGTTTTGTGCTCCTTTCAGATTCTTTCTGCTTTGTCTGCTTTTCTAACTTCTTTCGGCTAATTTCAGATTGTTCTGCTCCTTTCAGCTTATTTCTGCTAATTCAGCTATTTCGATATTTATACTAATTTTAGCTTTTTCAGCTAATTCCACATTTTTTTGCACTCATTTAAACTATTTTCATCTTAATTCAGCAAAAAATGTTCTCTCTCAACTTCCTTCTGGTAATTTAAGCTTCTGCTTTTTTTTAGCTACTTTTCAGCAGGTTTTTGTTGTTACTAATTTCAGCTTATTTCAGATAATTTCTACTTTTTGTCTTTGTTTCTGCTTCTTTCAGCAGATGTGCTGTATCTGCTTTCTTTTGATAATTTAAGCTTCTTCTACATTTTCAGCTACACTTTTAGCATTGTTAGCTAATTTCAGCTGTTTTCAGATAAATTCAAGTTTTTTGTGGTTACTTCTGCTACTTTCAGTCTAATTAATGTGTTTCTACTCATTTCAGGTTATGTTCCTTTCAGCTTTTTTTCAGCTAGTTTCAGCTTTTACTGCTATTTCAGCTACTATTTCGCTGTTTTATGCTAACATTAGCATTTTCAGCTATTTCCACATTTTTTGCACTCATTTCAACTTTTTTCAGTGTAATTCAACAAAAATGTGCTCTCAACTTCCTTCTGGTAATATAAGCTTCTTTCTGCTTTATTAGCTACTTTTCAGCTGTTTTTTTTTTTTTTTGTGCTAATTTCAGCTTTTCTTGGCTTCGTCAGTCAGATGAATTTTAAGTAATCTGTTCCTAATTGTTGTGGTCATTTCTATGTTTTTAAACCTAATTCAGCAAATAGGTGTTCTTTCTGCTTTCTTCTACTAAAGTAGGCTTAGTCACTTAGTCCAGATGACCTGACTGAAAATTGTTGGATAGGCTTAGTCACGTTTTTTTTATTTATTTATTATTTTTTAGCTAATTTCAGTTGTTTTTCAGCAAGTTCTTCAGCAGTAAGCATACTGCATTTGTGCAGAAAATGCAATTTCTCTAGTTTTATTTAACATTTTAGTGTCGTATGGAAAAAAGATAGATCCACAGATGATCAGATGTGTTTATCAAACTTATTAAGCTTTGGAGAACAGGCAGACTCACAGAGTCAGCGCATCACAAGTACAGAACTTATTAATGCCTTGCTCATGGGTTTCCGACCTGTTCTAATGTTAGTTTTGTAGAAACCCATCAGAGACCTGCCTTTCTTCTTCACCAACAAGTTAACAGTCTCACAGAAATGAAAACATTTTCAATGTTTCTTACGGGGGCAGGTGGTAAGTGTCTTTAGCCAGCTACTGACCCTGTCATGAAATCAAAGCATTGTAATAGCCTACCGTTCACAGTTACCTTAAAGTAAATTGATTATAAAGATTATTAATATGGTAAAATAATATTGAATGTATCAGGAAGCGGATCAATAAATTACATATTCCCTTCACAGTAGCACGAGCGCCATCCAGTGTGGTAATAAATCGCAGTTCTGAAGTCTTTGGTTGTAAAACAAGCAGGTTAAACTAGAATATACCTGCAGACTGGGGGGGTCACTGGTGCCCATACCCAGTGATAGCTGGGTATGGGCACCAGTGACCCCTGTGACTCGAAAAGGAAGAAGCGGGTAAAAGATAATGGATGGATGATCATGGCATGAATTAAACACAGCAGAGTTGTTGTTTTTGCATGCACTTTAGGCCCTCCATGAAGAAAACTATTCAAATGAAAGTACATAAATATCTGAGAATCCGAGTGAAAAGTGCAGCACAGTCGTTTCGTCGTTAGAAAATCCTTCCTCGATAAAGGGAGAAGGTCCGAGCGCCGTTCCTGTTTGCGCTGATGATCCCTGCAGTGCTCTGCATAGACCGTAGGGTACAGACAACATGTATTACTTTGTAAACATTTGACACTTGTTAGATCTTAAATCTAGATTAAAATACCATTTAGGGATGGTAAGTGGTGAGAAGGTGGGGGGTCGGGGTGGGGGGTCTTGTGTGTCACACTCTTTTGAACAGAAGGAGAGAAATGAGCTCAGTGACGATCATACTCGCAGTTAACCCGCACAAGTTATAGACACTGTACACCCCCGCCCACCCCCACGCACATTTACCTTCATTACAAGTATACCCCCCCACTCAATCTGTTTAACATTTTTAAGAGCAGACTGAACCAAAATCTGCTTAAGCACACACAAGCCCTTAGAATAAGATGAATAATAAGACGGTGATGGGATGAGCTGTATGTGTTTTTGGAGGGGTGACGGGGGGGGGGGGGGGGGGGTCAAATACTTCCTTGTTTTTTCTTTCCTGTTTTGAATCTGTTCATTAGAAGAACCACGCTTTTTAAATAGATTAAATTTTAAATTATTATTTTATTTATTTTTTTATTCTCCTTTGGTTCTGATTTTTTTTCAAACTCTTAATTATAGTTTGTGCATTAAAACAATAGTGTTTATAACCAAAGGACAATTTAAAAAGATTAACTGTGAATTTGAATATTTTTAAATAAAACATAATGAAGCATAAGATCCACTAAGAAATAAAGTTGTTTAAAAAGAAGCAGGTTTTATTTTCTTTAAGTAGTAGTACATGTTTTACTACCACATTTGTGTTTAAAAATCATAACTCATCTCCTGATTGAGAAAACATCAAGTGAACTTACATTAACTTTTTTTTATTTTATTTTTTTATACATTTTGGTGACACTTTACGATAAGGCTCCTCTTATAGATGGTTAATAAATAGTTAATAGATACATGATTAATTCCTCTATAAACACTTTATAAATCATAAATTGTTTATTATGCATTAATTAAGGCTGACAGAGAGACAAAACTGACTAGTTTCTTGCCAAACAGTGCCATCTATTTTCATCTAGAGTTGTTATATTAAATATTTCAGACTAAGCTGAGCACAATAAGCATTTCTAAACCTATTTTTTAAGATTTACTGTATTTTTTGCCCTTTAAGTCACATCTTTTTGCATAAATTTGCAAGTCCTGCGACATACGCCCAAGCGACTAATATATGTTTTTTCCCATGTTTATAACCCAGTTTTTGGCTGAGATCTGACAATTTCATTCATTCTGACATGAAAAATAATGAACACTACCATTTTAGCCACTAGAGGGCCCTTGAGTAATATGGTGATTAATGAGACACTTGGCTTGCCATACAGGCCACATTCATCTCGCTCCGGATCTCCTGGAGCAAATGTCCAATCAGATGCATTTCACCACCTTAGCTATAATGTCGAGCAAACCAACAATTGTTTTTAGGTGGTTATCTTGTTAAATTTTTGAAGAAATGCACAGCGAGTCCTCCCTCTGCACGCTCCCGCAGCTGCAAATAGATTTTTGAAATGCATCTGATTTGACCATTAAAGTGTATTTATTAAGAAAAAGTTCAACTGAGACACACTTTTACTATAATATCGAGCAAACAAATAATTGTTTTTAAGTGTTAATCTTATTAAATTCTTGTTAAAGTCCTCTTGTGTTGTTCCCGCAGACACCATTTGGCAGCCAATTGATTGTTGGCACAACACCGGCTCACGTTTCCGGGTGGTCAGCGGTGATGCATAGCAAACGCGACGTGTCAGCCATGACGCATATTCCACTTTATTAGACATATTTGGACTAATGCAACTTATACGGTGGTGTAACGTGTACGGCGGAAAATACGGTAATATTATTTGTAGATACTTATAATGCAGTGATAAAGTACAATATTATATGCTAAAGAAATAGGTTTACAAATGCTTATTGTGCTTACAAGGTAGTAACTTAGTCTGAAATGTTTAATATAAACTCTAGATTAAATATATAGGTGAACAGATTTACTATTTGGCAAGAAACTGGTCAGTTTAGTCTCTGTCAGCCTTAATTAATGCATAATAACGATAAGATAAGATGGAACTTTATTGATCCCACAGGAAATTGTTGTGCCAGAGTTTCAGTACAAAGGAACATACACAAGGAATCACACAAGATATGAAAATAATAAGACGTTTTATTAATGATTTATAAAGTGTTTATAGAGGAATTAACAACATATCTATAAATTATTTATTAGCCATCTACTGTATAAGGGAAGCCTTATTGTAAATTGTTGCCCAAATGTTATATTTTATGTTTGTCTGCCTCTTTAACTGTGATGACGCTCATGAAAGCTTTTTGCTGGGAGCAGAAACTCCTTATCCCAGTTCAGTCCAGTGACTTCTGATCACGGTGTGGCCACATAATCATAAAAATTGAACTAAATGGGGACTTTGTCGCAGTACTACACGATCAGTACAACTGAGTGAACACTTGTTTTAATTATTAAGACACATTTAAACACTGCCATCTTGTTGGCAGAACCCCACTTATGGTGGAGTCACACTTAAAGTAATTAATCACTGCTTTAATCGCAACTGTCCTGCTTTAAAAAAATTACCTGTTGATTCTGCCAGCAGGCAAAGCAGGGGTGATGTATTATTTGGGTGTAGTTTGGGGGTGGGGGTTACCATGCTGTATAAATCCACAACAAGTACAATTAACAAGCAAATTGGGAGGAGAAGTAATTAGTGTTATCTGCTTATCATTGTTACCCCATTCTAAAGAAAATGGGCTAAAAACACACACACGCACATGCACACTAATTCCCTCGAGGCCAATGTGCAGGAGCTAATTACAAGCTCATTTACAACCCAATAGGAGCATCCTCTCAGAGAGGTCTGACCCTCTGTTTCCTCCCCTCCCTTCAGCCCCACAACGATGTATACCAGCTTTACCGCTCAGGCCACGCCAAGAGCACGACATCAAGACCACAGAAGGAACGAACATTGATGAGGAATATGGAGGACGGAATGTGACAAAATGAAATAGATAAATACATAATAATGAAATGTATAATTTAAATATTAAATACATCCTTAAATCTTTAAATACACAATTAAATTATTAAGTACATCATTCAATACACAATTAAATTGTTTATTTCATGATATAATTATTTATTTCATGAGTTATTCAATTGTTTAATTTTGTCACGTTCCACCCTCGTGTGTCACCATGAAATGATGTTAACTGTCAGTTTCACTCATCAAACTCAGTGGGCGGGACTAACACTGAGCATGTGCTTTGGGGAAGTCAGTTCAAACATGGCAGCTCCCTCCATGCAGGACCTTTTAATGTGCTCTCTCGTGAACTGGTTAGAGATGTTTTAAGCCAAGCTAAGGATATACAAGCTGGTCCCCATGTCCAGCCATCACTGTGCGAGAGGCGGGGGACACCCTGGACAGGTCTCCAGTCCATCAGAGGGATACATAGAGACAAACGAGACAAATAATCATTCACTCTTTCTCTCACATCTAGGGACAATTTAGAGTTACCAATCATGCTAACATGCATGTTTTTAGTCTGTGGGAGGAAATCGGAGTACCTGGAGGAAACCCACGCGTGCACAAAGTGAGCATGCAAACTCCACCCAGAAAGGAACTCCTGGCCTGGATTTGATCTGGCGACCTTCTCACTGAGAGGTGGTAGCTGTACCAACTGCACTACCGTGCCCACCTGCAATTAAACTTATAGAGCTTCTAGGTCCTTTATAATAAGGAGCTGTTCACATGATAACAGACATTGTGGTTATGCAAGCACTTATTTATATATTTTTTAAAATATAATTTCAGCCTTTCGTCCACATAGAAAGATAATTTTTGGAGTCCTGAAAGAATACTTTTTAAAAACAGGTCTCAGAATGAAAAAATCTTGCCAACAACCTGAGCAAAATGACAAAGTTATAGTCTTATGTCTAATCTAATTTGCATTACATGCAAACTTTAAGTACATGTCCCATGCCTTTTTTTCATTCAACCTTTATTTCTACAGGTAAATCCCATTGAGCCTCGTGGACTCATTTACAAGAGAGACCTGATTTTAACAAAGAATGATGACAGCAGTAGACAATCATAAAAGGAAGCATACAAATTGAGAATAACAGGTGAAAATAAAAAGGTATTAAAAAATGTAACCAAAAAAAGTAGAACAGTGTAGAAATCTAAAATCAGGAACATGTCTACATTGGTCCCTGCCAGGAGTCCAACAGATTCTTAAAGCCACTTAGAGAGGTCAAGGTCGAGAGCTTCAGATCTTTTTGTAAGATATTCCAGGAAACAGGAACGGAGTAGGAGAAGGCCCTTTTGCCTAGTTCAGTCCGCACTGAGGGAACACTGCAGGTAATAATGTCCTGAGAGCGCACGCTGTAGCTGCACTCACGCAGAGACAAGTAGGAGAAGATGTATGAAGGCAGCAGACCAAGAAGTGATTTAAAGATGAAAATGTACCAGTGGAAGAGTCTGCGTGAAGTTAATGATGACCAGTTAACCAGTGAATACAGGGTGCAATGGTAGGTACTATAGTTACAGCCAGTTATGAATCTTAGTGCACCATGATAGACAGCATCCAACATCTGCAGGGTTCTTGTAGGAACGTTCATGTAAATAATGTCACCGTAATCAATGGAGGGAAGGAAAGTCACACTTACAAGGTGTTTCCTCGCATTCAGAGTTAGACAGGATCTGCTTCTGAAAAAGAAACCCAGTTTAACTTTCAGTTTCCTTAGCAAGTTTTTCACGTGGAGCTTAAAAGGGAGATGTGAATCGACCAAGATACCCAAGTATTTGTATGAATTGACAAACTCAATAGGTACACCATTTGAGGATAAAATCAAAGAAAGAACTGCTTGGACCAACTTCCTGTTTGCAAACAGCATCCCTTTGCCAAAAAAGTCCATGCTCAGTAATCCAGGTATACAATCCAACATCCCGTTGCTTTTGTCGGCATTTAGGACAATAGGACAAGTTTGAGACGGAACAAATCTGACTGGATGATGTCAAAAGCGGATTTCAAAAGCTGGATAACCTTAGCAACTGTTTCAGCTCAACAATAAACAACTGTATCATCAGCATAGAAATGTAAGGATGCATCAGGGATGCTCTGACCTACATTACCTATGTAGATTGTGAAGAGGGTAGTTCCTAAGACTGAGCCTTGTGGTACACCATTGTTGACTGTTAAATAACTGGAGGAGGTACCATTATGTTGAACACATTGCATCCGATCTGAAAGATAATTAGAGAACCAACCAATGGTGTGTTCTGAGAAACCAATTTCTGAGAGCAACAAAGTTCATGCTCAATCATCCAGGTATCAAATCCAGTAATTCTCAATCAGGTCATCTGGGCTGGCAATTTCTGAGAACTTATGACAAGATGTGAAAGGTCTAAGAAAAGTGCAGCACAATAGTCTTTAGCGTCCAGTACTTCAACAATGTCATTAAGAACCTTCAGTGAAGCCGTCGTTGTGCTGTGTTATTCCTGAAACCAGATTGATGGAGAGGTAAGATGTTAAATGAGTCCAAATACTTTTTGATTTGAGATTTTATCACGTTTCTAGAATCTTTGCTAAAATGCAGATTTTAGAGATTGGTCGATAATTGTTCAGTGAGGTGAGGCCTTGTTTCCTTTTTTTTTCCTTTGGCAGTGTTACAGCACCACACACAGGACTGGCATAGTTACTACAGCATTTTGGGTCATGTTTGTTGTTTGAATGAAAACATTTCTCAATGGGTGTCGTGTTCATAGGGAGCAACATCGTGTTTTGTCAAGGCCCAAGAAAATTCTCAAACATGTGCACTGAATGTTCAGCTCAACACACTGAAGCTTAAAAACAACAGCTTACATCATTTTTCTTCAATAAAACCTGAGAGTGCAGCTTAAACCACCAGGAATTTTTATAGTAATTTCAGGTCATCACTTAGTAATGTGTTTGAAGCTCTTTTATTTATTAACCTTTATTGAACCAGTCAAATCCCATTGAGATCACAGGTCTCTTTCGCTTGGGAAGCCTAGGCCTGAAGGCAGACTAGCATGCATGTTTTTGGTCTTTTAGTAAAGGATTGAAGAAGTTCATTAATTCTGTTACTACAGTAATGAATACCACACCTTTTTAGTTAAAATACAGCATGTTTTTGTAGTTAACCCAATGAAAATGCACCCAAAGCCATCTGATACAGCTATAATAAATAAAACAAATACACATAGGTTCGGACAAACAATGGACATCACTTCCTCCAGCTTAGTGTTGAAAAATGACTTCCAACTGGGTTGCTAGGTCAAAATTCAAGATCGCCATATATGCAAAAATGTGCAAACTTTGAGTTGAATAACGAAAAATAAGCATTGCGCCTGACTTCTACTGTATTTTGGTCTAAAGTTGTGAGAAAGGTCACAATCTAAAATCGAGTTGCCATGTTAAAATCTAGTCCAGAAAAACATCTTGAAACATCCACTACTAAAAACTCAGGACGGAGGACATCAGCGCTTGTTTTACTCTATTGTGACATTTTCCTGTAAACGAGACTTCAGTTTTTTCTTAACCGTTATTGGCTACATCACTTTTATGTCAAAACAGGGAAAGGACAAAAACAAAATCTCGTCCTCATTATATATATTTTTCTGGGTGGCCCTAATATCTCAGAGGACTCTCCAAACTAACAATGAAAATGATTTCTATGTCTCTCTCTGCAGGGCGTGAAGAGATCCTTCAGTAAACACATGTTAGGAAATTATCTAGACTGACCCTGGGTTTTTGATCTGCTCAGAGACAGGTTTATAATGAAATTATGACCCGGTTCTGACTGTGTTAAACAGGGCCAGTAAGTCTAAAAAGAGGCTCCCAGGGATTCAATATGTGTCAAGGAATGGTTTATTTTGTTCGCTACATCACGTAGAAAGGCTTTTGAAACACCGTCTCAATTTTTCCTTCACGTTAAACCAGTTAAGAGCCCTTGAGGTCACACTTAGTCACTCCCCCTCATACACGACAGGTTGTGCTCCCTTACAGTGAAGGAGGAGTCTAGGCCCTATAAATCTGGAATGCGATGGGACATCTGCTCCTTCCGGTTCCTGATCTTGCGTTGAATTGTACCAGAGATTGTAACCTTTTCCTGCCTTGATTTTAATACAGTTGGTAAAACTGAATTCATGTTTTCCTTGATTTATTAATAGTATGAGTTGCCGCTTCTGAGGGAGGTCCGAGCCGGGGGAACAGCGCGAGCTGGGGGCGGACCTGAGGTCCAATGAGGCCTGAGGCCCACAGCAAAAAGCAGCTAGCTGCAGTGACCCGTGACCCGCATCCAGCTCCCGTTCTAACACACAGGAACGCAGTATAGAGTGCCATCGTTAAAACTATATCGCATATAGATGTTAAAAATTCATTTATTTGCAGGCCGTATTTGAATGTATTAACATCTAAATAATCTGTGCAACAAATGTTTACTTTAGACCTATTGATAAATTTGTATGTGGCTTTCTATATTTTAGTTTCTCATCTTTGTGCAAATTCTTTAAAAAAAAAATAAAATTGAAAACAGCCCGGTTGCTGGACACAGATTTAAATTCATTCTCAGTGAGATTAAAATGACATAATATAACAAATCTCAAAATATTATACAATGTGTAGTCACATGGAGGCCTTAATTCAACTTATTTCTTGAGTGTAATTGAGTGTTTTTATATTATCAGTGCTATGAATTATCAGACATTTATGTAAACCACCAGTCAGCCTTTCTGAGTAATTTACTGTCATTTCTGTGAATTAGTAGGCGTGTCTGGGCAACAAGCTCCTATTTTTACTTCCATCCATCAAGGGATTATGTATTCATGTAATGAAATAATCTTTCCAGGTAAAGGCATTTGATGAAGTGGTTTGTTTCTCCCTCTAGTCCAACCTCCAGACAGTATCATGTTCACTGTTTGAAGGATCGGCTTAAACGTAAGCTGGCGAGCTCCAATTTAAGTCTTTAAAAAATAGACCAGCAAATCACTGCTCGCACTGGATTGTTGTACAGATTTAGAATTGACTGACTGTCTGCAAAAAAAAACTTTTTTGTTTTGTACGCCACATATTGATTTCTGGATCAATGTATGAATATAATCTAAAGACGATTAGGTGATCTGGTCTTGATCTGATGCTTTGTTTGGTTTCAGAGTAATAATTTGCTCACTCAATGTTTAATTGATGATGTTGAAAATTTAGTGAATATTGGGAATTTGTGAGAAGCATCAAATTATTGAACTTAAGTAGGGTTTGCATTTATTTTGTTAAAATAGACTGACCATCAAAACCTTTTTATATCAACTTTCCATGGCAAGAACTTACTATTAAATGTATAATTTATCATTAGTTTGTCCTTGTTTTTTAAGATAAAGTCTTTCAGGATAAACACATTTTTTATTCACTTGCTTCTTATGCAAAGTCTGTCTTGGTTTATCATCTGACAGGTGTTACTGGAATTGTTTAGGATCCGCAGGGTCTTTTTTTTCCCTAATACGATAATACTTATTAATTCCTGCTTTGGTGTCGAACCTCCCCTGATCTCTGGACTTCTTGCTGCAGCTGCTCAGAGCGCTCTATCGGAGCTGAGAGGATCTTGAGAACTATTACACACGTTGTTTTAATCGTGCTGAAGAAAATAAACAAGAACAATTGGATTGTTGCGCCATACAATTTATTTAATATTCTGATTTAGGTTTTGTACTTCACAATATGCAATATTCGTGGAAAACTTAGATTCATAAGTCCTAAAATCACAAGTTTAAGATTCTCCAAAATGTGAAAAAAATAAAACATCTTAGTGACATTACATTATTAAATTAAACTACTGTAGCATTCCTTGGAATACATATTATCCACCAACTTGCATTAAAAAGTAAAAATCTTGCTATGTATTTGGAGAATGTATTGAGAAAGACTTTCAGCCGCTACCACCCCAAACTTTAGCTCACCTTCTGTAAAATGGACTTATAGCTATTTGTGTTTGGAAGGTTGGTTAGCTGTGGTGGCGATCTTGAATGACGTTGACTCCAAACGTTAATCAGTTGTAGATGTACACCCAGTGATTACTTCCAGAGATTTTTCTTGAAATGTGTCCTGTGGTTCAGAGGATATTTTGGTAAAAGACGGTAACAAAACTCGTCAGTGTCTGGTGTGACCTCTTGCCTCACACAGTTCAACACATCTCCTTCAGATAGAGCTGATCGGATCGATGACTGTGGCCTGTGTTGGTTCACTCCTCTTCAATGGCTGTGAAGTTGCTGGATGTTGTCAGGAACTGGAACATGCTGTTGTATACATCAATCCAGGACATCTCAAACATGCTCAATGGGGGACATGTCTGTTGAATATGATGGCCGTGCAAGAAATGTGATGTTTGCAGTTTCCAGGAATTGTGTATTAATCGTTGCAACATAGGGCTGTGGATTATCCTGCTGCAACATGAGGTGGTGGTCATGGATGAATGGCACAACAGTGGGCCTCTGGATCTCATCATGGTATCTCTGTGCATTCAAACTATCCATCCATCCATTATCTTTTACCCGCTTCTTCCATTTTGGGTCACAGGGGTCGCCGGTGCCCATGTTCAGCAATCACTGTGCGAGGGGCGGGGTACACCCTGGACAGGTCTCCAGTCCATCACAGAGACGCGTGGAGACAAACGAGACAAACAACCATTCACTCTCTCACTCACACCTAGAGACAATTTAGAGTTATCAATCAGCCTAACATGCATGTTTTTGATCTGTGGGAGGAAACCGGAGTACCCGGAGAAAACCCACGCATACACGGAGAGAACATGCAAACTCCACCCAGAAAGGCCCCCGGACCAGGATTTGAACCAGGGACCTGCTTGCTGAGAGGCAGCAGCTTTACCATTTGCGCCACCGTGCTGCCCACTACCATCAATAAAATGCACCTGTGTTCGTTTTCCATAACATACGCCTGCCCATACCTTAACTCCACCACCATCATGGGCCACTCGATTCACAACGTTGACATCAGCAAACCGCTCACCACCCACACAATGCCATACACGCAGTCTGCCATCTGCCCTGTACCTGCCCTCTCCAACCTGCCATACATCATTGAATGTGAGCGTTTGTCCACTCAAGTTGGTTACATCGATGAACTGCAGTCAGGTGGTGACCCTGATGAGGACAGCGGGCATGCAGATGAGTTTCCCTGAGATGGTTTCTGACAGTTTGTGCAAAAATGATTTCGTTACGCAAACCGATTGTTGCAGCAGCTGTCTGGGTGGCTGGTCTCAGATGAACTTGGAGGTGAAGATGCTGGATGTGGAGGTCCTGGGCTGGTGTGGTCACACATGATCTACGGTTGTGAGGCCGGTTGGATGTACTGCCAAATTCTCCGAAATGCCTTTGGAGGCAGCTTATGGTAGAGAAATTAACATTCAATTTACGGGCAACAGCTCTGGTGGACACCCCTGCAGTCAGCATGCCAACTGTATGCTCCCTCAAAACTTGCAGCATCTGTAGAATTGTGCTGTGTGATAAAACTGAACACTTTAGAGTGGCCTTTTATTGTGGTCAGCCTAAGCCACACCTGTATAATAATCAGGCTGTTTAATTAGCATCTTAAGCCACACCTGTGAGGTGGATGGGGAGAAGTGCTCACTAACACAGATCTACACAAATTTGTGAACAATATTTCAGAGAAGAATGCCTAATGTGTACATTTTTAAAAAAAATCTTAAATTTGAGTTCAGCTCATAAAAAAATGGGCGCAAAAATAAAAGCACTGGGTTCATATTTTGTTCGGTGTAGTTTCTTATCCACTACAATCCAGACTCTTCCGGTAAGACTTGAGTTTCATAAATATTTGATTGTTACTAAAAACTCAAATGACAAAGTCAGTGATGATGTTGGCACTCACACACTCAACGGTGCACAACTGACCTTCATAATGTGTAATGGTGTATTCATTTCCTCTTTCAAACTTTAGATGAGTTTTACTTAATGATATTTTATGTTTGTTTTAGGAGGCAAATGCCAAAAAGCATGATGTTGCAGAAGGTAACAGGTAAGCAGCAGGGTAGTCTCCCCTACCCTGTGGAAGGTCTGCGTCACTATGTGCTTGTGTGCGGGGTGTTTTTTTCAATTTCCCGCCATCTTTCCTCAGCCAAGGAATGAGTCTGTTAAGAATTGTTTTGCCTCCAAATCCTATACATGTTGTCACTTTCATTACTTTTTTGTCTGTCTTAGCAGATCTCACTTGTAAAAGAGTCTTCGAGGCTCAATGGGATTTATCTGTATAAATAAAGGTTGAACGAAAGGGTACTCTCTTAACGGGTCAGCAGGCCTCTCATCTGTCAAGTTCAGTAAAACATGTAATCCCCCACCCTTAAAAATCTTAAATCAGTTGCTCTTTTAGGTTTATGATTGACACTTAGCTTCTTGAACCCCACTTTTATGATTTGTTTTGTACAAATACACGTTTCGCACATGAACGCCGACAAGAAAGTTCACAAAAACAGTGAAAACAAATACTATCACCCACACCAATGGCTTATATTGATTTTGATTCAAGTCATGTTGTGAGATCCTTTGCTGACAGCTCAACCAAAGTTTAATCTGTCATATAAATCCTGTCTAATCTCCTGTCTCAATGGCTAGAAGTGACTCGTTCAGGTTGCTGATATCAGAGTGGCTCCTGTTGGCTCACTTCATTTTATGGACTATTAATGTAATTTTTTACACATTTTACACATTATACAAGTTGTTGTTGTTGTGGGGATAGACTCTTGGATCAGTTTGGTAATCATTAAGACAATTTATGGCTTTTTCCAGTCATGTTGTGCAAACATTGGAACTATTGTATCATGGCTTCCATCATCTGTTCCTGATTCTTTGGGATAAATGAGCCTCAATTCAATACATTGGTTAAAACAGAAGCCGCTGCCTGTGTGTATGTGTGTGTGTGTGTGTGTTTACTTGTGGATAGAAAAGACCACGGTTGTTTTATTAGAGCCTTTTTCGCTTGAATTCATATCTTTTAAAACACATGAATACACATGGAGGCATGGTGTTCTTTATTAATTCTTCTGTTTTTGTATGTTTTTATGCGCCTGCTGCATCCTTTCCTGCTGCGTTCATGGGATGAAGAAAAAGAGGAGGAGGAGGAAGGGGGGTGTTAGCTTGGTGAGAGGGATTACCTATATCTGTTAGGCCTCCTTTTCTCTCCCTCAGGTGGTGTCACGTCTCATTACCTCTGCCCTCAAGCCTGGATCGTCTGGCTTTAGCAGGTTCCATTTAAAATGTTTTTTTTTTTTTCTGTAAGCACGCAAGTAAACGTATTTCAAAGCTGGCATGGATGGCTGATAAGCCCTCATTTGTTTAAGTGAATTGGATCCTGGCGGCTCGCAACCAAGTTATCCTTATAGCAAGTATAAAATCACTTCTTTTTTTTTGTTTCACTGACTGATATGTGTACACATCTGAGACAGTCGCTCTGTTTAAAAGAATAAATTGTCTTCATTGTCACTGTCACAGGTACAATGAAATAAAAATAGAAAGAGATCGAATAAATACAAAATTATTAAATCATAAATCAAGTACCATGCAACAAATATAGTAAAGGATCAAAACTAGTAGACACATGCACACCATACGCTCTGTTTACACAATCTTATACAGAACCTCACATTTCTGTTTTTAACTGTGCTTAGTGAAGTTATTGCTGATTATTGATTATTGGTTCAGTAAAAACAGCCTGATAAAGACTTTTAGTAAAAAAAAAGAAAAAAAAAAAGAAACCATCCAGATGACCTGACTGAACATTGTTGGATTTTTACCTGGATTACTGAGCATGAACTTTGACCTTTTAGTAGCACATTTGCTTTATAAACAAACCAAACCAACAAGTAATAAAACATATAGTTTACATTATTTTATATTAGCATGGAACAGGATTAGGACTTTATATTTTAGCTTTTTAAATGAAAGATTTGCAAATCATTACCACACGTGGTAATGATTTGCAAATCTTTCATTTCAGTGTGTGGCACACACTATAACTCTATACTTGTACTGTAACTTGTAAATGAGTTCCAGAGGCTCAATGGGATTAACCTGTACAAATAAAGGTTGAATGAATAACTCAGTGAGGGTAAGATGTTCACTCTAAACAAAAAAGGTCAGCACCCAGAGAGGATGGTCTGGTTTAGGTGTAACTAGGTCCACATGCAGACCTGTGCTGGGGGTGTCTCAATGAGTTGATTTTGAGTTGGGATGTTCAAAACAGACACCGAAGGGCAAAGGTGTTGAATCAAGAGTGGAACAATGGTGTTATCAGGCAGTTACCACAGCATCTGTCGGTCAGTCAAAACAATTAGTAAAAGTCACCAGCCAGAGTTTGGCAGGGCTCACATTGTGGGTTTCATGAAGCTGGTGGGGTGTCTCCATGTTTGAGCCATTGGGTGCATGAGAGCACCCACACACCATTTCAATCACCCAAGATAGACCACATCTAGAATTGTAGTTTGTCAAGAATTACAGAAGCTTGTGACAGCTGAGCCTAACATTCATACGCATTCTGGACTCTTTTCTACACCCCATCTTGAGCGCTGGCATCAGCCGGACTCTGGTTTCACCGTCTCATGCGTAGGCTGCTGTTAACACAAGAGATGTTTGGGAAAGTGCTATACCTACTGTATTCAAGGATACAAGGTTCTGTATTGGTCATTCGCTGTACACAGGGTCCCAGTTACATCCAAGAACAAAATGTAAACGAAAAACAGTAATAAGATCTAGAGGAGAGGACCGATCCAGTGTTGTGCTGTAACTCAACGCATTGTGTTGTGGGGAGCCATAAGGTATGACTTCAGGTCCGTTGGGATTTGGGGGATCCTGATGACACAGCACTGTGTCAGTAACAACCTGCATCTGCATGTCAGAGACAGTACCTTGGCACAGTTTTTCAGCAGGAAAACACATGGCACCAGTGGTGTGCACATTTTAGGGGACAAGTGCTCAAGTGAAAAAAAGGGACATCTTGTGCGAAGCATGGAACAGCTGGTAGTGTGAGATTTATTGCAGAGACATCTTACATGTTGTGCATATGTATCTATTTCAGATCAGTGGCCATGTGCCGTCTGATGCAGATGTTTAATAATCAACCAGTGTTGGCCCTAGCAAATTTGGTGCCCTAGGCAAGATTCTAGGTGGTGCCCCCTGTACAATTCTCTTAATCGCAGAAGCAAATTACATACACTCCCCAAAAAACTAAATGGTTTTGTCTTTGGTATTATATTATATTTTCAGAAACCAGGTTGTCCAATGTTAAACTGTTGACTAATGAATTTGAAGCAGAATGATTAAAACACATCTGCCATTATTTGCGGATGACAAAGAAGGACACCTAGGTTTATTATTGAGCACCTGGGGAGCGAAGCAGTCCTGAGGGAGTCAGGGAGTGAAAAATTTTGCCAAAACTACTTATTTCCCAGCCATTCAATGTGCATTTTACCACATTCCTATCAAACAACAAAGTCAGTATATTTGTAGGAGTTCCAGTTTTTTCCCTACAGCTCTTCAACTCCAGATGGTGCCAACAAGCTCACAGCTGC
>NC_056498.1:21870053-21881454 GCF_014905685.2 Nematolebias whitei
CTTGTCTCTTTGCAACCCCCCACCCCCCACCCCCACCCTCATTGCCTGCTCATCTCACTCTCCAGCTGGTTCCCTCCTCTGTCCAGAAGCTGCCAAGCTCCCCTGGCCTCACGACGGCTAATCTCAGCTGTGGGAGGCCTCCCTCCTGCCAGCGTACACAAGGGAGGGCAACTCTAATTGCTTATGTCACAAAGATCTCTGACCCAGATAAGCCTTCACTCCCCAAAGCTGCTGAGATAAACCCCACTTTACCTCACCAAACCTGCCTCTCCTGATCCACCACCCCCCTCTTAACATTTCTGCACCTTCTGCCACATTATTACCACCGAGCAGGGAGGGGGAGAGGCAAATGAACATGAAACAACATCTATTTAGATTAAAAAGTAACAGGTAAAGGTAGTAAATTAGCCTATAGTGAAGTTTTCTTGTGTAGCAGCATCACCGAGAGGAAAAGAAGCCTCTGTAGCAGGAAAAGGTGCACGATGACCCTCCTTTGTGATACAAATGGGAGTAAAAACAAGTGAGCTCAAGGTAAGAAAATACTTTACAAGACGGACGATGATTAGGTTAGTCTGAAGCTAAAACATGGGGTTGCGTGCTGCAAGCTCTCGTGTGCTCAGACTCATTATCTGGCCCAGTAATGCAGGCTTAGCCACAAAACGCCACCGCGCCTCTGATCATTGTCCGGTGCCAAACGTCACACGTGTCCGTCTTTACCACCAGATGGCTGCTTGGCTCGTCAATTAAGTGACACCAACACACGAAGCGCTGCTGGTTTCATTTTGTCTTATTTAGTGTAAATGTTGTCCGGCTCTTCAGTAATTCAGTCGTCAAACCGAAGCTTTACTGAGAACTTCTTAAAGTCCACTTTAATACAGATCTTAATTACTAAGTAGGAGCTTTTAATTGGATGCTGGCCCACGGTCAACTTATAATCACCCGTCGCACTGACTGAGGCCGGGATGTCTTTAAACCCCTATCTTGATTCATGTTACACCACAGGTTAGAATCCGTTGAGTCGGACATTTGGCGAACAATACTGCAGCGAAAATTTGGGAGTTGTGATGCCCCACCCCCAAAAAAGTAAATTATTTAATTTATGACTAAATCTAAATAAGGAATTGTGTTAGGAACATGGGTCAAAGTTGGTCCTTCCCTTATCTTTTTCATTTCCCATTTAAGCGATACTTCCAGAAACACGGATCCCTCGGCTGAAGTTAATTGATTGGATTTGTCTATTTCCGACTGCACACACAGCCTTCTAATGACTGGATGTTGTTCACTCGCTGTCATGACCGTGTGGCGTGTAAAGGCTAGAATGACTCACCGTTAAAAAAAGTTGTCTCGATTGTTTATTAGCAGGTTCAACAACACGAATCAGGCATTTTATTCAGTAAACACAAAATAAATACAAAATCTGTGCTTTTTAAATAAACAAATTGACAAACAAACACAAAATCATATGAGGTTTTTTTTTTTTTACTTCTGAAGTAGCAAAACTATTCAAAATTGAACACAATATTATGTTGCAGTACTTTTGCCTGGGATTGTTCAAAAATAAACTGTTTTTGTTTAAACCCAGTAACATCATTAAATACTCATGTGCACTAAAAGAACAACAAAAATCAGTCGAAAAACAAATATTACACAACATAATAACATTAAGAAGTAATGAAGGATTTGTTTGTGCAGTCATTGTAGTGTTTATGTGTGCAGGAAATATTGTGTAATTTCTTGAAAATATTAGATTAAAAATTAGCTTTTTATCGACTAAACAGAGTCCCAGTAACCCTTTAAATCAGTGGTTCCCAACCCTGGTCCCTGAGGAACACCACACTGCATGTTTTAGTTGTTTTCCAGCTTCAACACACCTGATTCAATTATTTAATTACCGTATTTTGCAGCCTATAAGTCACAGTTTTTTTTACATAATTTGCATGCCCTTCGATTTATATGCCGAAGCAACTTATTTATGGATTTTTTCCCCATATTTATAAACCAATTTTTGGCTGAGATATGACTGTCATTCATTCTGACTGAAATATTGAACATTACCATTTTCAGCCACTAGATGGCACTCGAGTAGTAAGGCATGACGTATCATGTAATAGGTAAAAGTGGCTATTAATGACACAACCTGCTTGCCATAGCCTGCCACCGTCGTCTGCCTGGAGCAACAGTCAAATCAGCTGCATTTCGCTGCGCCACCCCGGTGAAATGCAGATGTAGACTGAGACGCACCTTTACTATAATTTTGAGCAAACAAATAATTGTTTTTAAGTGTTAATCTTGTTAAATTCTTGTTAAAGTCCTCCCGTGCACGCTCCCGCGGCCGCCATTTGGCAGCCAATCGATTCTTGGCACAACACGGCCCACATTTCCGGGTTGTCAGCAGTGACGTGCAACAAACGTGACGCATCAGCGATGACGCATAATAGATGCGACTTATACGGCGAAGTGATGTGTACGGCAGAAAATACGGTACTTCCTCAAGTTCTGCAATCACCAAGTCATTCAAATCAGGTGTGTCAAAGCAGGGAAACAGCTAAAACATGCAGGATGGTGTTCCTCAGGGACCAGTGTTGGGAACTACTGCTTTAAATAATGCAGGCTGCCGCTGCTTATGGTTTATGTGAAGAATAAAATTATTTAGTTAAAAGTAAAACAACATAAAGGACCAAAAGTGTCCGACCCTTGGTGTTACAGTACAGCAGTTTTCACATGCTTTTCGCTCAAGAATCAGAATTAGTTTACACAAGACAATAAAAAGGATCTGAAATGTGCCGACCGCCGAGGTTTAGAATAAATTCAAATCCTTCTGAGCAGCGCTAAATGCTTTAATTTAACTACAGGTTGATGAAGGCTGTCCCAATACAAAGCAACTGAGCTTCTCAGTGAGCGTGTGCAGGAGGGCAGGATTCAACTTCCATCTCTTCTAGTTAATAATCACGACTTCCAAGGTGACAGATAGGCCTGTCACAATAACAAATTTTGCTGGGTGATAAATTGTCTCAGAAATTATTGTGATAAACAATAATATTGTTTGAAATTTAACAATAATTATTAATGTCAAATTTAAGAAGAAATACTGGTTAATTTTTGTGTGTAATACCTTTTTTTGACCCCTGGATGGCAGGATAAGACTGTTTGAACTGAAGGATGGATAGTGAGGGAGCGAGCAGCGTGACTCTTTAAGAAAATGGGAGGGAGGCCCATTGACGTGACATGGGTTGTCTCTCTTTCTGTTTTTCGGTTCTCAAAATGGCGGACGCTCAGTGTGGTTTGAGCTCTTTAGCATAGCATTTTTCACACAAAGCTTTTAATTAAAAAAAAATCAGTAAACAAGTTCTCAGCTTCTTTTTACAGAGATAAACAACTTTGTAGACCAAGGCACGGGTTTCAACCGTGGATTTTGGAGCTTCGACAAGACGGAGGGTTTTTCCCCGAGGTCGGCCTGTTAGCTTAGCTCGTAGCTTAGCTTCTCGGCTTAGTGGTTTTTAGCGATCCAAAAACGCGATTTTGGATTGTTAACAGATTTTAAAGAGAAAAGAAAAAGGGAAAGGTTAGTGAAGAGCACCAGAGTTGAGCCATTTGTCATCCATTGTCTTCAGTAGAAAGAGAGAGATACGAAGAAACGATAAAGCCGATAAATGAAAATGAGGTTGATAATTTTCATTTATCATGCGATTAATTGATTTATTGTGTATCGCAACAGGCCTAGTGACAGAATTTAAAAACCTTCTACATTCACAGCTAAATTAAATGATAAACCTCGTGCCCTCAAATAGAAACCCAGCACTTTCATTAATCTCATGTAGAGATGTTAAAACGTGGAGAACCTATTAACCCCGGCCAATGAGCTTACCGCAACCTTTGCTAAAGCGACACTGAAACGTCAGACTGTGTTTGGCTCAACTGAGCAAATTCAGTAATCTGGAAGAAGTTGGTCATCTTCCAAATTAGCACTATGAGCCCCTCAGTAGAGAGGATATCACCCACGGTATCAACAGAAAGAACAGCAAATTTGATTTGATTTTAAATGATATAATTTTCTTAGCAAAGTTAATTCTCTCTGCCAAATGGAGAAAATAGCCAACTTTTCTGTTTTTATAAAACACCTTATCAACAATAACATTAAGATTCTGAGAATTATGAAGAATGAACAGATTACAGCTCTCCTTCAGGCTTACCGGTATATTGACTTAAGCATTTGCAATTTAGTTTATTTTTCCTCAGAATGTAGTTATTTTTATGTCACTAATTGTTGCATTTAAATGCCTGATATTGACTTTTTTTTTCATGTTTTTTCACCTGTCATAAATATCTGTACATACTGAATATTTTTATTATCATCTTTTTTTTTTAAAAATCCAGTTTATGACTGTACATAGGATTCTGAAGCGAGTGCTGCCACCTGGTGGTCAGAGGTCAATACTGCAATATGAATACTGCCGAATGATTACTGGTATTCAGAATATACATATGCATTTGTGGAAAAACTGGAGAATAGTAGAGCAGATAATTAAAAAATATATTTTTTTTCCCCCGCAAATACATTTCTTCAACCATATCAGACTTTTGTGGATGTCCTTTGTAGAATAAAGTCAAAAATCTTTTTTAACTATAATTTTGGCACAAACAAATCAGGTCTATTAGCTCACATTCTACAAAAATGGTGAACATATTACCCATACAGAATTAAACTTTTTGTTTTTAAAACAAATTTAACTACCATGTAGTTAAAATCAACATAAATGATGGGACAAGACTCACACAGCGACCTGAACTACATCATCTTTAACAAAAATCCACATTTCACTTATTCTTATGTCTTATGGACGTTAGTGTTCTGATTTTTTTCAGGAAGAAATATTGAACAATAACTTGATTTAGTTTAAACGTTGCTGTGGTTTACATTTTCTATGATTCTGAGGTGGAGATTTATCTGTCGAAAAGTTAAGGCACCCTTAAATCAGGTGATTTGAACATACCTCATACGCCTAAACTTTTATTTTGATCAAATACGATCCAATTATTTATTTATTTTTTTGTATGAAAACATTTCCCGTTCTCAGTTCACACCAGTGTTTTTAAACCACCCTTGTATCAGCGGCTAACTTTCAGAGGGGCTTGAAATAAATCCACAAGTTGGATCGACCTCAGCTCCGACTGAGAGCAGAATCAGAACATTTAGACGGGCTCACTTTGAAAGTTGGTCGGCCGTAGAGGACTTGTCTTCTTCAGCATCGTCGGGTAGAAGACGGGTATTTGATCTTTAGGCCCTCCTTAAAGCTGCGGAACAGAAGCCGGTTCTGTTTGTTCTCCTCCTCTTTCTTGGCGTGGAACTCTCCTTGCAGCTTAAAGCCCAGGTGCACGACGAAGGCAGAGCTCAGCACGGAGAACCTGTAACCGGCCACGTGGAGCTCACAGGCCTGGAGGAAGGTGGAAGAGGACGAGAGAGCAGAAGCACGTTAGTTTTCTCCGTTTACGTTTTTGTGTCGGTGCCAATAAAAGTTGGTCCTTAAGAGTGTTTAAAGCTTCCACTGAAGTTTGGGGTATTTTGTAGTTTGACATCTTACGTTTTGGCTTTTGGATGTTCCTCTCCGACACCAGGAACCGGAGGTGCAGCTGTGGGTTTAAAATCCTAACAATAAAGCTAAAACTCTGGGTTCAGTTTGTATCTTTCTCTGCGATGTGCGGGTGGAAATCCCAAGAACTAAAAAAAAAAAAACATATTGGAAATTCCACTGAGACACGGTGGTGCAGTTGGTAGAGCTGTTGCCTCTCAGTGAGAAGGTTGCCGGATCAAATCCTGGCAGGGGGCCTTTCTATGTGGAGTTTGCATGTTCACTCTGTGCATGTGTAGGTTTTCACAGACCAAAAACATGCATGTTAGACTGATAGGGACAATTTGGAGTTACCAAAGTGTGTGTGAGAGTGATTGTTTGTCTCTATGTGTCCCTGGACTGGAGACTTGTCCAGGGTGTCCCCTGCAACTCGCACAGTGATGGCTGGATATGGGCACCAGTGACCCCTGTGACCCGAAAAGGAAGAAGCAGGTAAAGATAATGAATGGATGGATATCTGCTCTTATCAGCAAAGCAAGCTGTTCTAATCCTGTTAAAGTGAAACTATCAGTTCATGCTCAATAATTCAGGTAAAAATATCCAACAAATTTAAGTCCAGTCCTCCGGACAGTTTCTTTTTTTTTTTTTGTTGAGACGTTTTGTCCTTCATCCAAAGGACTTCATCAGTCCAAGGAGCCACAACAAACTCAGTCTAACAAGCAGCAATCTCACATAGTGGACCAACCAGTTTGATGATGATCAACAAAAAAATTAACTTGGGATGCACGATATTATCGGCAAGGTATCGGCCGATATTAGCGATAATGTTAAATATCGGACATCGGCCATTCCATCAAAATAAGTCACTGATATAAAAGGCTTCTGTTTTAATTTATTTTTTAATTTTAAGAAACTGTCAAGTATATCTATTAATGCACTACTACTTATGCGCTTTTCACTTGTCACTTATGAATATGTTGAGTTTAGATTTGTGAAAAAGTACAAATTTGCGCTGTTCAAGTGTTGTCATTGTGTTAGAGAGAGTAAATGTCATGAATACATTTGACATTAAACATAATATAAGTTGAAGTGTTGCATCATTTTCAGAATCCTTTTTGGTATCTGTATTTGGTAGCAGGCCAAACTGACAAAGACCATTCAGAATAATGTAGTATTTTAACTCCACAGTAGTGAAAGCTATTTAGTCTCTGCAAGTAGCGCTAGGGGAAAATATCGGTATCGGTATTGGTTATCAGCCAAATAAGTTTGAACATATCGGATATTGGCCAAAAATCCAACATCATGCATCTCTAAAAGAAACTGTCCAGATGACCTGACTGAACTTTGTTGGATTTTTGTACCTGAATTATTGAGCATGGACTTTGATGTTTTTAACCACTTTGGCTATGGCTTCAGAAGACCTGACTCTAATTAATTTACCATTTTTTAACTCCTTTTGACATCACAGACCTTTTTCAAGTGAGGCTGGAAGAAACTGGAGATGCTCCCTTCTTCAAGGGGCCAAACAGTGAGTAATATTTGGAGTACCAGGAAAAAAACGAGGAGAACATGCAAAGTGCACACAGAGAGAGCCCAGACCCAGCCCAGGGCTTGGACACAGGCAACAGTGCAAACCACTATGCCACTGTGGTGCACAGTTATGAGGAAGAACTTTGCACCTCACACTTGAACGGTCAAAGGTTACCGACCTGGCTAATCCGATTGAAGCCGTACTGCTTGAAGTTCTGGTCGTACGGGGCCACAGTGCGAGGGCCGATGTAGAAGGGCTCCCAGGGGTCGACCCAGTCGAGCGTGTAGGCAACTTCCAGCGTGCCCGTCTCTCTCACGTGACTGTTGACCCACTGCGAGTAGTTGGTGGGGGCTTGACAACGAGGACACAGCTCTTCGTAGAACGGGCGGACCTCCCCCACCTGGTACAACTGCACCAGCTGGGTCTTGGTGGCGGGAACCTTCCTGGCGTGGCGGATCTCAAACGCAGGCAGGACGAACACCTCGTCGCTCGCCGGCTCACGCCTCTGGATCATGGCGAGGAATTGCCGGGGCAGGTCGGCGCTCGGCACCATGTCGATGTCAAGGACCAGGATGTAGGGGGACTCTGTACCCCCACGGGCGACGTTACGAAGGAGGTTGTTCGGGTAGGAGACGTTACCACTGATGGCATAGTTCTTGGCTTTGTCTCTGTGGGTTTCCAGCCTGGCGAACACAGAGGCGCAGTCCTCAAGTCCAGCAAAGTGCTCCCGGTCCTGCTCAGGGAACCTGGCTGTCTCTCCTGACAGGCAGACCAGATGGAAGTCCACCAGGGCTTGGATCTGAGGGCAGAAGAAGCTGAGGGCAAAGACCAGAGCTGTGGCAAACTGGACATCTTCCCCATGTGCAAATATGGCTATAGACAGGGGGCTGTGCCACCTCTCCAGAAGAGACTCCAGGTGATGCAGATTGTTGATGGTGGTGTGTGTGGCTAAAGTCAGGACGTTCGAGTTCGAGCCCGGGATCTGGTCTGTGGTGAAGTCACTTTTGATCAGGTGTTTGTACACCCGGTACTGGCCGCTGTGGTCGAAGATCCCCCCGGTGGACAGGGAGTATCTGAGCCGCTCTTTGCGCGTGTTTTTCTCGGACTGGACATGTCTCTTGGCCGCGGAGCCTCCGAAGAGCTCGGAGTAGAGGGAGCGCTGCTGCTTACCGTGAAACTTGGACAGGAAGGAGAGGTAGAGGAGCTGCAGCAGCGCCACGAGCAGCAGGGCGCTCAGCACCACCCTGAACACGGAACACTTCTTACACAGATGCATTCCACAGAAACTCTGAAAATAAACTGTCCGAGCAGACGCAAGACCCGCCGAGGTGTTTGCGTTCGCGTCCAGCCGCGCGAGCTAACTACATCTTAGCCACAACGCTAACACCAGAGTCCACAAGGACTTCTTGTATTTGATGAGATTTGAGCTGACGCGGATTCTCATACGGCACGAGTCATCAAAAAATATGCAACCAAAAAAAAAAATAATAATAATTAAAGTCTCTGAGATCTTCATGAAAATACACAACAGATGAGCAGTCGCAGCTGTGACAGCGGCGCATGTCGATGTGTAACAGCCGTAATGTCAGGAAGAAAGGCGCAGCTGAAATTAAACCCGAGACTCTGATTGTTTTAGTGGAGCTGCCAGCATGGGTCGTGTTTGAACCGTACACAGAAATTAAAATTGTCCTATCACCGTCGTCCCAATTTACTTAAAAGCATGTTCATCATGGTGGACTCTTCCATAAAGAAAATTTATGTAGCAAAGCGTTATTATCTGACGAGGTGGCCGAGTGGTTAAGGCGATGGACTGCTAATCCATTGTGCTCTGCACGCGTGGGTTCGAATCCCATCCTCGTCGCATTTATTTTTACCTGTTGACTAGAACAACACTGGGAAATTACTTTATAAGTATAGTACACTTTATTGTCTGATGAATTTAGCTCACACTACATAGTATCTAAATTCAAGAATTTAATTAAATAACAAATGCCCCCGAACGGGACTATGTATCAGTTGTTCTGTTTTTTTTATCAGTACTGTCATTAATAATTTTAAAATACAGATGGGCATACCCTATAGTAAAAATACCTCCAACAAAAATAAATACATGCAGAAAATAACATCATAGCGCAAAACCAGAGGTGGAAAGAGTACTGCAAATTTGTACTCATGTACATGCTTCAATTGTACTCAATTACAAGTAAAACTGGTGTTATACAAATACTTAAGTAAAAGTAAAGTACTCTTCTCAAAGCCTACTCAGAGTATTAATGACTTTTTAACCAGTTGATGTTTAATTGTGATGTTAATAGAAGGCATTCAGCTACATTCAAAGCACATTCAGACGCTCAGAAGCTCCATCTTATCTTAGTACCAATTAAACCGATGGCAGTGACAATATCTAAGATCTTTACATACTTAGCCAAACTAATAACCTGCACATACAAACAATAAAACAGCAATATCATACAGGTAAAAACCTTGTATACTACAACATGGTAAAACGTTAGGCACTTCTGAAGTTGTAGTTTTTCTCCTCAGCCAGGTAAGACGCTTCTTACATGGTCTCTGGTTCAGGAGTGGCTTGACTTGAGGAATGAAACATTTGTTGCTCACGTCTCCGTCTGTGCAGTGTGCACGAGTTTTCAATGTTGAACCTCTTCACAATATTCTGTCACTGAGTTTAGGCTTTTCATTATCTGTAAGCCATAATTATCAAAATTACAAGAAATAAAAAATATTTCACTCCATGTATAATGAATCTATGTAATATTAGTTTCACTTTCTGACATTATTGACCAAAATGCTTGTCATAGCTTGTTTATTTTGTCCAGCTAACAGTCCTTACCAGAAAGGTATTAAAATAAATATTAATAAAATAAAAAATTGCAGTAAATTTTATTTGTGAGTCTAAAATACTTGTTTTTTCATTCACTCAACCTTTATTTTCTGATGTAATTGTGTGAATGTTTATGAAACATTCTCAAATATATGATCCATTTTTCTTCTGTACAGTTTTGGCGCTATTGCAGTTTTTGTGCTATTTAAAAAAAAATCATAAATCAAAACATTCAGCTCTTCTAGGACAATCCTGCTATGACTGTGGTGCAACTTTAGCTTTTTGAAATATTTAGCCTTTTCTGCCATTTTTTTCATAATCAAAAATGAATTCAGCTCATTTTACATCCTTCAAATCTTTAGATCTATTTACGACCTTTTACTGCTCCTTTCACATTTTGTTCTGCTTCAGCTTCTTTCAGCTTGCTAGTGCAAATGTAAACATTTTTCAGCTAATTTCAGCTGTTTTTTCCACCTGTCTTGTGCTCCTTTCAGGCTCTTTCTGCAAACTACAACATTTTTGTGCTTCTTTAACTTCTTTCTGCAAGTTTCAGCTTTTTCGGCTATTTCAGCTACTATTTAGCCGTTTTATGCTAATTTTAGCTTTTTCAGTTATTTTCACTTTTTTTTCCACTCATTTACTTTTTTTTCTGCCCAATTCAGCAAAAATGTGTTCTCTCCACCTCTTTCTGGTAATTTAAGCTTATTTTTCAGCTGTTTTCGCTTTCTTTCTAATTTAAGCTTTTTTCCAGATAATTTCCACTTTTGTGAGCTCACTTCTGCTTCTTTCAGCCTAATTAGGCAAACATGTAGTTTTTGTTTTCTTCTACTAATTTCAGCTTGCTCTAACTTTTCAGCTACCCTTTTAGCATTCTTTAGCTAATTTCAGCTGATTTCAGATAAATTTAAGTTTTCATGGTAATTTTTGCTACTTTCAGGTTTTTAAGCTCCTTCATCTTTCATCTGATGGTTTCACATTTTTCTGCTATTTCAGCTACTATTTAGCTGTTTTTATGCTACTGTTAGCTTTTTCGGCTAATTCTACATTTTTAAGCTCATTTCAGCTCTTTTCTCTTCCAGTAGTTTAAGCTTCTTTTTTCCTTTTCATGTTTTTCTTTTCTAATTTCAACCTTGTATTTTTTTTGCAAATGTCCTCATTGTTGTGCTAATTTATACCTAATTTAGCAAAAATGTGGTATTTCTGCTTTCTTCTACTAATTAAGGTTCATTCTTTCATTTCAGCATGCTTTATTTAGCCAATTTCAGCTGTTTCTCAGCAAGTTCTTTTTCAGAAATGAGTCCCCATCCTTATTGGGATCAACCTGTATAAAGGTTGAATGAAAAGTTCTTCTGCAATAAGCATTCACAATGCAGTTTCACAGGAAATGACATTTCTCTAGTTATATCTTTACTATTGTACAATTACCATACATACATACACACACACACACACATATCTATC
>NC_056498.1:21881554-21882686 GCF_014905685.2 Nematolebias whitei
AGGCAATGAGGGTGGGGGTGGGGGGTGGGGGGTTGCAAAGAGACAAGGCCTTGTCTCCAAGTTTCATTGGATGGGTTCTATTAAAAAAAAGAGTCTGACCCAGACTGATGAGAGGAATTTATTAAATCAAACAGTGGGAACAAATGAGGTGGGAGTGTTTTCACTGCAACACCGTCAGGAGTCTTAAGACAATTAAATAAAACACGACATGTTAGATTTCTTCTCTTGAGCAACTTAACCTTAAATCTATATGCGATTGGGTGACTTTGCTAAAAACTTTTCCAAAATAAAGGGTAATTAAAACCTAAAGCTACTCGATGTCAGTAACAAACATCATCCATCCATCCATCTATTATCTTTACCCGCTTCTTGCATTTTGGGTCACGGGGGTTGCCGGTGCCTATGTCCAGCAATCACTGTGCGAGGGGCGGGGTACATCTTGGACGGGTCGCAAGTCCATCACAGGGCCACATAGAGACAAACAAGACAAACAACCATTCACTCTCTCACACCTAGGGACGATTACCAATCAGCCTAACATGCATATTTTTTGTTTTTGGTCTGTGGGAGGAAACCGGAGTACCCGGAGAAAACCCAAGCATGCACAGAGAGAGAACATGCAAACTCCACCCAGAAAGGCCCTGGACCGGGGTTTGAACCAAGGACCTGCTCGCTGAGAGGCAGCAGCTCAACCAGTTGCACCACCGTGCTGCCCGTAACAAACATCAGTTTCAGACAAAACAAAAACTAAATTTGATATATGAGCTTATTTAACATGTTGGACAGGCATGTCATGAGGGCGTGGCACCCACTTGGGTTCGGACACAAGCTGTGACTCCGTGTGGAACAGACTCATCCTCTCCTGTGGGACATTGGTCCACAGCTGTTGAATTTGGCACTTTCGTTGCATCGACTCGAAGTTGACATCCGGCCCCACACATGTTCAGTTGCTGACCGCTGGAAGACCTCAACATGTCCATTCATAGACTCATGCAGGAACGTGCACAGATAGATTTTAGGTGATTATAGAGCACCTGCTGTTTGCCCTCTGGACACTACACGTACCCTTTAAGTTTTTTTTTTTTTTCTTCAGTATGTGGTTTGTGGTGGTATTTCTGGGTTAAAAAGTATA
>NC_056498.1:21882786-21886194 GCF_014905685.2 Nematolebias whitei
TCTGAGTCACACAGATCAGAAAGGTAAACTATTATTGAGAACTTGATGTATGTTTTGGTTACTATTTTACAAACTGGCTTCACGTCATCCTTACACTCAGCTCTCTGCATTAATCATGTCTGATGAGAATGTTCTAAATTAATAAACATGTTCATGGGAGATGCAATAATAAAAAAAACTCATTACCTACTCTGAGGATTTTCTAAGACTCAACCTGTTCTGCCACAAAACAACTCTACTCAACTTGCTCCCATCAAGAGTGCGTTTTCATAAAATTAATCAGATTTTATTAGCTCTGAGCATTCAGATGATTGTTTTCATAGTTTTTGCAATTAATTTCAACCAAAAGCTTCATAAAAAAAAAAAAACGTTTTCTTCAGTCTTGAACATTATGTCTACCTGTTGGCAAAAACGTCAAACGTATTCTTGACATTGAATTTATTTGTTGAAGTTGAGACAATAATGGGAAATAAAAATAATCAGAAAGGCAGATAAAAGACAAAAAGCCTTTATGAGGATACAACTGTCAACTGATGCAAATGAGTTTCATTTAGCAAAAATTACAGTAAATCACCAAAACCAAAGGTATGTCGGGAGGAGTTCAGATTTCCACCAAGACTTTCTGACTTAAGATGTGTTTTTATTTCAGTGCTGCAGAAATCCACAGGGCCTGCTGTCACAGTCCATCCTTACAAACTACGAGACGAGAACTCCAGCTCCGCTCTGGGATTCGCCTCCTTCGCTGTCTCTGGAGTTGGGCGCTGACGGACCCTGTGCCTCTGCTTCACCCTCTCCAACAAGACGGATGTTGTAACGTTCTCTGTACTCTGTGAGTTCCCGACCCTTCGCCTGCATTTGTGTGTTGATGGTCTCGATTATTTTGGAGATCTAAAAGGGACAGAAAAAGATAAACAAATGCAAAATATTGCGCGTTCTTGTAGTTAATTACAGTTTATTTACCATATTTTCTGACGTATAAGTCAGTTTTTTTGCATAAATTTGTCAGTCCTGCAACTTATACGACGAAGCGACTTATACAAGTTTTTTTTTTTTTTTATATATTCGTAACGCAGTTTTTGACTGACACTTTAAATTTCAAAGAACTGCAACAGCGAGTCCTCCCGTGCACGCTCGCTTCACTCAGCTGGTGCAGGCAGAGGAACGTCAGAGAGCTAGTAGCTCCAGCTGTGATGGATGGATGGCACCACGCCACTCAGGCAAAATGAAGCTGTTCTGACCATTAAATAAACAAATAATAAACACGACGGGTCAGCGGTGACACATAATAAATTTGACTTCTATATGTTTTATTTTCCTCTTCATGATGCTTTTTTTTGACTGATGCAACTTATACTCCAGAAAATACGGTACTCGTCATCAGCTAGTAACGCGTCTACAGATGGTCCAGGATTCAGAATAATTACTTCTAAATGGTGTTCAGCAACATCACCGTCTAAAAAAAAGATAGCCTGGCCATTTAGAATTGGAGTCTTGTCTAAAAAGTTATAAATGATTATCTTACCTGTTGTACATAGCTTTTTGAACAAACTCTGTTTAAAGAAATTGTTTTGTCCTGACCAGACTGACAAGCTAACGGCTAGTCTGAGTCGGCCCAAGACCAAAGTGAAATCCTTACAAAATGACTGCGAGATAAAAACGCGGGACTAAAACTTTTAACAAAAATATGTGGAAAGATAAACAGGGACCAGCTGGACATGGGCACCAGTGACCCCCACGACCCGAAAAAAGAAGAAGCGGGTAAAGATAATGGATGGATAAACAGGGACCTTCGAATCCCGCTAGGATAAGTATTGAGGCTTGAGGCTAAAGTCAGCCAGATCTAATGTTGCTGGAAGAGTTGAAAAAAAAAACTGAAGACTGGCATAATCCCACTGAGATGACCCTGGAGCATTTGGAGCAATTAAAGGTCAAATTAGCCAAATAGAGCAAAGAGAGAGCTAGCATGGTTAAAGATACAGTCATGAGACAGAGGTTGCTGCGGTACGAGGTTCATCGTGATGAGGAGCTTTCAGCAAAGTGTGAAGATCCCCCAAAACCAGACTAAGGAACAGCATCAAGATTCCCCAAGGAAGCAAAGGAATTAATCAGATTTATAAAAACGTTGCTTCAAGAGACACGGAAACTACCATCAGAAATGACTTAAGATTGAGAGGGTGCGTCGCTCCTTTGGACTAGTAGTGTGAGAAGAGAGCACAAACAGCACCAGCTACTTTTAGCACTTCTGGTGCAGCCTCACTTCTAATCCAGCAGGAATTTCAGGACATTTTGACCAAAAATATCAATACGAAACATTATTAGCATGTATTGAGAAGCTAATATTGTCTAGCCTGAGTCCAATTTTCACATTTTTATGGCAGTTCCTGCAAACACCATCATTTAAAACTCCAAATTACGTCAGTTTTGCCTCACATGAAGAAATATGACATCATTCCTGACTGTTCGGCGCCAGGCTGTTCCTGAAACGGGGAACCTTGCTTCTGCTGTGTCTCCTCGTACGTACAAATGACCAAATAATTCAACATAAATAACTGATTGATATAGAAATTATTATTTTAATGCTTTTATGCCAATCTAGACCTATATTATACTTATTTAAACACACTTATACTCACTTTTGATGCAGCTTATCTGCTTATTCAGTCATTCCTGTGCTGCAGATGTGTTTTGGAGTAATTAAAGTCCTCCGGGGGATGCTCTAACCAGAAGATTGGGGCCCCATCTTCAGGTTACAGTGACCCAGGTTTTGAAGGACATGTTTATCTCTGTTGCACAGATTGCTTTGATGAAGGAAAAACAGATTTAATTAAATCTGTTCTCCTGGCAACCATCAAAACTTGCTTTGATCTGCTCTCACGCGATCCGGTCAGGGAAGAAGGTATATAAGAAATGTATCAAACAACAGAGAGTTGGAAGTCCGGTGTGGATCAGCACGCGCTGAAGTCCATGTGCCATTTTGATGTGATTCTCCTTTACCTGGGTCGAAAACGACTTCCCGGCCAGTGTCACGGTGAGAAGTTATTTCATATCAATCTGTGTTAAGAGTGTACGAGTGTACATGTTTGTTTTTTGCTCGGTTGTTTTCTGTGGCAGGATAATAAAGGACACTAATTTATCCTAGCAGTAACAGCTTCTGTCTTTTACTTTTTCCTTCTGGTCTGAATATCTGTGCCGACCGTTTCACGAGCCCTTTTGATAAAGAATTTCACAATACATTTTTGGCGACGAGGATGGGATGTTAAGAATTTAAATAAATAATTCTGAACGGCTGCACCATATTCAAACGAAGGAAAAAAAAAAGGTGTTGAGAGAAATGTTGATGCGAGTTGCATAGTTGTGCCGGGTTATCCAACCCTGGCTTTGTGTTTAAGAGGTGGAGGGGACGCCCGA
>NC_056498.1:21886294-21892066 GCF_014905685.2 Nematolebias whitei
ACTGATGTAAAACTGAACTACAACGTTTGTGAACAGTTACGTGTTTAATGGCAGCAGCAATCTACTTTGGCCTTGGTCCGGCTCAGACTAGCCGTTAGCTCATCTGCTCTGATCTTTCACTGAGGTTTCTGGGATATTGTTGGTTGTACGATGCAGTCTGATAAAAACTTAACTTGGTGATTTAAAGGGTTTTAATCACATTCATCTCCTGATCTTTACCATAGCTTCAGAACTCTCAGTGGTATAATTATGTTTTTTCCCTCGGTTACCTGTTCTTTGTTGTTTTCCAGCGCAGGTAGAACTTCTTTTACAGTCCTCTCCACCAACACCCCGCCTACGAGGCGGAAGCACTTCCTCGAAGGATCCACGTCCTTTAGGGTCTCAATGACTAAACTAAACACAAAATGAAAACAGAAATAAACTGGACAGTCATTCATGGCATTCAAAAACATCTAAAAGCAAGACAGTTTTAGTCAAATGTTTAGGAACTTTCATTTTCATAAAGTTGTGCAACTTTTGTGACCAGGCACCAGAAGAGTTGTGCTGGCTGAGGTTTTTTCAAATTTACTGTTAATCACTATCTAAAATGCCCCAAAGAGCATAGTGGGGTCATTATCTAGTGTAGGGGGGGCTAACAGTAAAATTCAAAGCAAACAGGATGTTTTCAAGACATTTCCACTTTTATGTCTGTGAATATGAAGAAGGCTGGCACCTGTCTTTACTTTCTTTTGGATAAATCCTTTGGTTAGGGTTAGCTTGGGTTTCCTGAGCAATCTCTTCGATTGCTGAAGGACAAACTGACATCTCACTCTGACGCTCTCTCCTCTGTGTGTATACATGCAATTATTGCTGTCATTAACCTTTATTTTGTCTTTCTCGCCATAGAAATTGCATCTGGACTAATTGCATCTAAGTTTGTTTCATTTTTTTGTCCTCTCAACCCCCAACCGACTGAAGCAGACAGCACTCCTTTGTTTCTTTGTGTTAAGAGGAAGTCATTCCTTTCCACTGTCACCACTGTGCTGCTCAGGATGAAGGATTGTGTCAAAGTGAAGTTTGAACAGTTTTCTTAGAAAACTTTTTCCTTATTGACATGTTGTAAAATATTTATTCTGACTGGACAGACATTGCTAGAGTCCAACTGGATTCATGCTTTGGACTTGATCAGTGTCCCGAGGTGTCTTGTTGCGAAGTGACACAATATAAACAAACTGAATCGACAAAATTACCTTCAACCATGTCCTAAATTACGTTTGTTTGAATTTAAACTGATATCACTAAAATGCCAATCAGAGTATATCTAAAAAAATTAGAATTTAAAGATTTTTTTTTTTTAAAGATTGGTGTTAGATTGTTTTGTTTAGATTGTTTAAATTAAAGACTAAAAGCTGAGAGTGAAAGAAAAGGCTGCAGAGGAAGACACCAGTCACCGACCTGTGCTCAGTGATGTCCATCTCCAGCTCGGCAGCCTTCGAAGCCATATTACGCTGTTCCTGACGCATCCTCTGAAATGTTGACACCACCTGTCACAAAGTAAAAACACACAGAAACATGGCGGCAATGATGAGTCAGATTTGTTTCATATAGCAGATTAATAATAGTTTCACGCAGCAATCTGTTCTGTCTGTTCAAAAGTTGTGACAAAATATTAAATCATAATTTAGCGATTGAAGATTCTGACTTTCCCTTTTTTGGCTGTATTTAGGTTTGTGCATCAGACTTGGTGATGTTGATTAGCTTTTGATAATTACATTTATGAATATGTAAATAAAACACACATTGCAGAGACCAAATAATCTGAAGATTTGGCTATAAACTTATATACTGATATATATTTCACTATATGTGGAACTTCATTACCTGATACAATATAGTGGAAAAAATATAAGAAATCTGTACTTTCACACAATTAGTTACAAGAGTTTTACAGATGTAAATACATCAACATTTTAGTCTTTTTTCATCTGACAACTGTAAATATAAATTTATTGTAAACTAATTTGATATGGAGAAGAATAACCAGAAAAAGAAGCTGTATTGTATCATGCAATGTTTATCCGTGCTCACATCTTTCTATCCAAAAGAAATTATTATTATCATGCATTTATTTTAATAAATTATAAATATCCTCATTAGTTTTCTAATTTTGGTAGCTAAACACAGATTATTTGCAACTTAAATATAATTATTTCACAACTATTACTGATTTGGTCCTGCATTAAAAAAGTGTTTTTAGTTAAGACCCACACTTTTTCAGATTTGTTTGCAATGATTCTGCTGTTTATCATCGTTCATTGCAGATATAACTTTTACTATTTTGTTCAATCTTAACATAATGAAACACTGTAAATAAAGCAATTATGTTTAGAGAACACTCTTTCTGCATATTTTAGTTGTTATGGGTAACTGTCACTGACAAAAAGTTAAATGTAAAGTGAATTAAGGTGGACTTCAGTGATAAAAATAGCCTCCTGCTTTGTCAGACCAAACCACACACCACACCCCTTATCGGTTTTCAACATTGACACAAGACTAATGCTATTATTAATATTTCCATCAGAGATCCAAACCCAGTCTAATCTCTTACTAAACGCTGATAATATTCTAATTTGACTCTGGTCGGTATTGTACAGCTTTGGAGCTCGAAGGAAGCAGGTTGATGATGGCGATTAGAAAAGCTAAGCTAATGTTAGCTTTGGCTGTCATGGTGGTAAAAGTTCCGAGTCCTGCTTCACCAGAATCGACTAAACAACAGGAGAGAAGTCACAGACTAATGCAACCCGGCAGTAGCTGAAAATACCTGTTCAGCCGACGGTCCGGACTGTTTTCCACCGGTACTGCTGCTGGATTTACTACCCGTGCTGCTACTGTTGGCTGCCATTTTGGAAAGGTGTTCCCGTCTAGGACCCTCGCAGCTGGCTCATGAGATTGCCTGTCTGCAAATATGTTCCAGAGTGAGTAAAAATTCCTAAACATTTTATTCTTTTTTTTTTTTTTCTCTGATTTTTTTTTTTTTTAATGAGGAGCAGAATCACAAATAAAATAAAACTTATTTTAATCTCCCAACTTGTTTGAAACATATTTTTAAGCATTTAATAAATATAACAATGCCAGAAAGATTGTTAAAAATACCATACCATACCATACCAATTTATTTATATAGCACTTAAAACAGCAACAAGGCCAACCAAAGTGCTAAAGCAAGAAACAAAATTTGCACACATTTTTCTCACATTAATAGTTAATGTGTCCATAGAATAAAAAATTTGAAAGCAACATTTGTGAAAGGCTGCCTGCTACCACGTGTTATTTTACCCAGAGCCCTATAAAGAGATTTTACCTATAGAAAGAAACAACAAAGCAAGTCAGCAATGGCAATGACAGAATAATTGTTTGGGATCGAAAAGCCCAACAAATTTAATGTATTCAGTATCGGCTTCCTGCAATGAACCTCTTCCTGGACCCTCCTGTGAATCCTTAAGACCTCTTGTGAGTTACCTGAGATGTTTTCACTTCTTTCCAACCATTTGCCAACCACTACCTCAATCTCACCTTCGACGCTCTTTCTTTGGACTGGAACAATTGGAACCTCTGCTCTCCCAAGAGATTCCCAAGAGCCTGAAACTAAAATCTTCGGTCAGCGGGCACCGGGCAAGCAATATCCTTCAGAAGGCACAGACTCGGCTGCTGAATGAACGAGTGAGACAGACCAATTTTACTATTGAGGCCTTGGAGGCCAAAGAAGAGCACATTAAACAAAAACTTAAAACGTGCCTAGATCAGACCACACTTCAGCAAGTGATGGACTGTACAGATCAGGCACGCTTAGCACAGCATGTCAAATCCAAGACTTGACAACAAAACAAGTTTAACTTACTAATAACTCATCAACACCATCACTATTCCAATAACAACACATTCAGTGTAGGACAACACTCCAGTAGACAATTACATGTCAGGGAGACAGAAAAGTGGGTGAAGAATTTATCTGACAGACAGCTCACCCAGCCGGAGACAGAGATTCTTGCCAGGGGACTGAACTTTGCGGTTGCACCAAGTAGAATTCCTTTGGTGGAGATGATCACAGCTACTGAGTCAGCCATCCGCAACAACAAAATTAAAGAGGCTGAAGCAGAACAGCTCAGAATCAAAGTTTCATCCTGCCTCAGCAATGCCAAACCACCACCTTCCAACATCAGTAGAGAGGAGAGGGACGCACTCACCACTCTTAGCAAGGACAAAAACATCATCATTCTCCCAGCAGACAAAGGAAGGTGCACAGTGATTTTGAACCAGAAAGACTATCATGAGAAAGTTATGACACTCCTTAGTGACTTAAACACTTATGAACCTCTGAAAAGAGATCCAGGAAGTGGTTACAAGAAGAAATTGATAGATTGCCTGAAAATTTTGGAGCAGGACAAGGCTATTGACCGTTTGCTGTACCACAGACTGTACCCAGCGGAGGCCACACCTAGTCTGTATGGTTTACCTAAAATCCACAAACAAGGTGTACCTTTAAGAACTATTGTTAGTATGATTAACTCTGTCACTTACAATGTTTCCAAATATCTGGCGTCTGTACTCATCCCTTTAGTTGGCAGCTCAGAACACCATACAGAACAGTCTTACACCAGGGAAACTAAACAGCCACTGGCCAAAAAGAAGAAGAACAGCACAGAAGGACATCAGGCCAGGACTCTGTAGTGAACCTGGTCTGACCCTTATCTGACCTCAAATCTACCAGATGGACAGAGACTGTTATTTTCATTAATCTGAATAAGTCTGGGCCATCTGATGACTTTCTTTCTTGAATTAATCAAGCAGAAAAGACAATTCTTTATAATCATTACTGTCTTACAAATGTTTTGATAATCAAATTGTGTTAGTTCACTCAATGCTTTACAGGTTGAAAAGAACTACTCATTTTTATTTTACATAAACAGTAAGTAATGATTTTTATTCCTCATTCAAAGAAGAAATCACCTGAATATGCATTTCTTGATTTTCTGTCTGAAATGAGTCAAGTCGTAAGTATGTGAAAGGTTGGTTTTCGGTCAACTAAAATGTTTACTGAAGAAGAAATGTCATGTTTTACTATTTGAAAAGATTACCAAGTGTGAGACTCCACGAAGTCTGGTCGACTGCAATAATCTTTTCTGTATGTTGAAAACAATCCTTGACTTTTGATAATAACTTACGTCAAAAAACCACTCCTCTTTCTGGTCCATCCACGAATCAGAAAGCTCTGAAGTAAACTCGGAAGTAAACTCATTTAAAATGTGACAACTTCCCGGTTCTATCAGTCGAGTCTAGAGTGCAGTCGGTTCCAAAGAGTGCAGTAGATTCCATGGAGAATGGAAAAGTTCTGAAGGAGTCAGAAGAGAACTAGAGTTATGGAGAGTTTTGGAGTTGCCGAGAATCCAGAGACGTTTGGAATTATAATTTCTGTTTGAGCTAACCACGCACGACTCTCTAAGGATTTTAGCAGTTCTCAACGGAGACGCTGATATCAGTTGAAAAGGATTCTTACTGAGGTGATCGATCATCAACAAGGTAAAACTTCTTCTTCGACCAAGTGTACCGTGGGCAAAGCTGAGATCTGACGGAGCGTGCAACTTCTGGTCAAACAGATTAAATTCCCTCACATAGTTCTCTGTAAGATAATCTCCTTTCATCTTAAACTCTTCTCTCTCACAAAATCAGTACAGATATTTTAGAAATATCTGAAGCAAAGTCCTCAAATCACCGCCGAGTGATTTGAAGTTCATT
>NC_056498.1:21892166-21894212 GCF_014905685.2 Nematolebias whitei
GACACAGCTTCTACCCTGAAGCTGTTAGACTCATGAATCTCTAACCACAGGTATATCTCCTCCTATGTCTCGTCGTCAGTGCAGTTACAGCGTGCACTCTCAAGACATCATTACTTTCAGTGTTCCCTGCGGACTGAATTCAGCAAAAAAGCCTTTTCTTACTCCGCTCCTGTTTCCTGCAATACCTTGCAAAAAGATCTGAAGCTGTTGTCTTTGACCTCCCTAAGGAATTTTATGCATCTGTTAAGTTCAATGCAAAAATCAATGCAAACATGCTCCTGTTTTTAGTATTTTACCTAGTTTCGTAATGTAGCTTGTTTTTATTTTGTTTTATATCACTACTTTTATTTACTTTTCATTATATATACATTTTATGGCTGTTTATTGTTGTGTGTACCTTATCTGTATGAAGGCAGCAGACCAAGAAGTGATTTAAAGATGAAAATGTACCAGTGTGAGAGTCTGTGTGAAGTTAATGATGACCAGTTAACCAGTGAATACAGAGTGCAGTGGTGGGTACGGTAGTTACAACCAGTTTGGAATCTTAGCCCATCGTGATAGACAGCGTCCAACATCTGCAGGGCGCTTGTAGGAGCGTTCATGTAAATAATGTCACCATAGTTAATAGAGGGAAGGAAAGTAGCAGTTACAAGGTGTTTCCTAGCATTCAGAGTTTAGCTAGATCTATTTCTGAAAAAGAAACCCAATTTTAATTTCAATTTCTTTATCAAGTTTTCGAGATGAGGCTTGAAAGAGATGTGCATCGACCAAGATTCCAAAGTATTTATAAAAATCTACAAACACAATAGAGACACTATTTGTAGATAAGATAGAAGGAACTTTTTGTTTGAAAACAACATCCTTTTGGTTTTATCAGCATTTAGCACCAGTTTGAGACAGAACAAACCTGACTGGTTGATGTCAAAGAAAGTAAGAGCTGGAAAACCTTAGCAACTGTTTTAGCTCGACAATAAACAACTGCATCATCGGCATAGAAATGTAAGGATGCATCAGGAATGATCTGACCTACACTACTTATGTAGATTGTGAACAGAGTGGGTCCTAAGACAGAGCCTTGTGGTATACCATTGTTAACAGTTAAATAAGAAGTACCATTGTGTTGAATTGCCTACATGTAGGTAATACATATGCTGTATTTTCACCTTCATCTTAACATCCATTGAGCAAAATCTATTTATGGATGTAAATTATATCAAACAACCTATCATTGCTCATTTGACCAAGTAGTAGCTCTGCTTTTTTTAAATCTAACATTTTAATTAGTTTTTAAGCTTAAATTCTGGATGCAGTTTATTTGCTTGGTGTAATGAGCAGACATTACACCGTTTCATATTTCTGATTTGAACTTTTATCTCCCATTGTCATTTTGAAATTACATGATCCATAAAAAACTAGATTGTATTAATGAATAAATAATAATATTTGAGAAACCGTTTCCGATCCATCTGAGTAGTGATGGCTAATTAAAAACCTAAACCATGACCGAGCAGACTTTCTAGTTGTTATGGCTGTAGATTTGATTTTTTTGTGCTTCTGACTTGAGAAATGTACTACATTAAAGCTAAGTGCAGCTCTGCTTTAGAACCCTTGAAACTGCACATGTCATTTGTTTGCATTAAAAAGTAATATTAAGGCCCCAAAAGTTGGTCTAGCCCAGGGCCCACATCCGGATTAGTCCTGCCCTGGTTGTCTTAATATCTCAAACACAAATAGAGGGAAGGTGCTGTGCAAAAGTCTTAAATTATGCCTCATTTATTTATAATTTGTTTCAGACGTTTTATAGAGCTCAGATTTTTTTTTTCATCTTTCTCTGGGCTTCAGCTGTCTTCTTACTCATGTTATTCTACTACGTCACACCCAAAGGAACATTTTGTGGTTTGATAAACTATTTAACTCTGACCTATGAATCATCCATCCATCCATCCATTATCTTTACCCGCTTATTCCATTTTGGGTCACGGGGGTCGCTGGTGCCCATGTCCAGCAATCACTGTGCGAGGGGCGGGGTACACCCTGGACAGGTCG
>NC_056498.1:21894312-21896020 GCF_014905685.2 Nematolebias whitei
GGTCAGGGAGGAGGAGCGGTAATGGGGTTGTTACAAAACTTACAGCTGTGGCAGAGAAAGTAGCAAATCCTCAAGTAAAACACTAAAAAAGGTTGGCTTCCTTTGAACTATAGGTAAAATCTGTAAAAAGAAAAAAGTTGTTTTAGTTTTGACCTCACTTGCATTGTTAACACTCGGATTTCCTTATGACCATAACATTGTTTTGAATGTGAACTGGTAAGTACGACAATTTATTTTAAATATTCACACACTGTATGAAAAAAAAATAACTAATTCAAGAATTAATTTTGCTTTAATGCACGAACACAAACACACTTTTATAAATGGAGCATTACTGACTTTGAGTGTATACTGATTTTAGACTGAGCACAGCTTCAAGGTTGTTACTTATCCAACCTGTATGACCCTGAATCAGTCACTGTTTACAAGAGCTTTCTGTGTTTATTTTTTTCCTTGAACCGTGTTGGAGTGCAAAAGTCAGGTTTTTAGTCTGAATGGATTTGAACCACGATCCATGTACGTGCTACTTTACGTTAGAGCAGGCCGAGGACTGCAGCACAAGATTAAATGAGCAGCTTTTCCAGTGAAGGTCTCAAGGCTAGCCTGCGGGCAAATATGCAAGAGAAGTGCAGATAGGTGATGAAAGATAAGCATATGAGGTCAAAGAGATATTTACAGACTGGGTACCTACAACTCAATTCACCTAAAATATGAACCATTTCCTCCTGAATCTGTGACACGTCTTATTATTTTTGCCTTTTGTTTCCCTTTCTATTTTTAATGAAGAGTGTCTGCTTTAAAGGAGCCACTTGTTAAAAGTAATTATTGTTCGTGGAGCCATAGGTTTTATGGATGTTTAAATTTGAATTTGCAAACATGTTTTTTAAGTGTTTGAGTAGTTAAGAAAGTTTGATTCTATTGTGGTCCAAATCCTGCTTGCCAGGCAAGATCATTAGGTGTATCAGTAATTGTTTACGCAAATTAGAAAGAAAAAAGTTACGTTACTTTAGCTCATTGTACAGATTGCACAATCGGTCATTGACTATCTTAAATAGTTGTTTAAAAAGTTTGTCCAAATTCAAGATGTCACAGAAAAGTGATGCAACTTTGTACGGCAGAAGCACAATGAAGCTAATTTGACCCTGCTGTTTGACACTGGCCTTGTTTTATCTTGATCCTGTTGCTATTATTAGAGTTTGATTATGTGCTGAGCTGATTAATAACACAGAGAAAAAAATAATTAATGGAAAAATATTATTATATTATTATTAATATATATTACATATATCAGAAAATAACTTACAATTATCTGAAAAAAATATTTATTTTATCAAGAACAATGTCCAGTTTATTTCAATAGAAGGAGTGAGTGCTCGTCCAAATGTGGCAAAACTTGGCCATTAGCTGAAATGGATCTAAACCTATCCACAAACCCTGACAGCCACTGGAAACCCAATAGTTGTCTAGGTAAGTTGATGCAAGCTAATTGCTGAGTCTGATCCCATCCTTCTTCTATATTTTCAGCTGCTGACGGACACTTGTAAGACCAAGGTCAAGATTTCTTTATTGTCATTCGCACCACACGTGGTACATGTGGTGGAACGAAATTGTGTACACAGGGTCCTGGTTACATCCAACAAAAGTATAAACTGTAACAAAACCAGTAATAAGATCTAAGATATGAACTAAGAAATATGCTAAACTAAGA
>NC_056498.1:21896120-21898762 GCF_014905685.2 Nematolebias whitei
TCATGCGTGCACATCTGCTCACAGACTCATGTTCATGTTTGTGCTGATGTTCAATGTTTTATGTTATGAGTGCTTAGTGTATATTTAGTTGATGTTTTTCTTAGTTCATATCTTAGATGTTATTACTGTTTTTCTTATACATTTTATTGTTGGATGGAACTGGGACCCCGTGTACATAATTTCGCTCCACCACATGTACCACATGAGGTGCGAATGACAATAAAGAAACTCTGACTCTGACTCTGACTAAGTACTAATAAAAACAGTGCACCGAACAACAGCAGCACGGACATCTTTAAGTGAGCAGATGAGTATAAATGAGCACAGCAGCATGATATCAGCAAGATAGTCAGCAGTTCATATCAACAATCAAGTGGTGTTGCAGTGAACTTTTTCACAGTGATAATTCTGATTAGGGTTAGGGATTATGAGTCTAACAGAAAAAAAATATATAAAATTGTAAAATGTATTTTTTTATGGCAGGCTCACCATTATTATATGTATATAAATAAAAAATAGTTATTTCAGGACGATTTAAAGCAAAAAAATAGGGGAAATCTGACAATTTGCATTGCAAATAGCAGCGTTACCTAACCATCCAGGCGGCTCTGGGTTGCCAGGTAGTCTAGCTGACTATCACACTTTCTGATTATTTGCGAGTGTTAGCAAGAATAAAAACGAGCTATTTTATACGGTGCACAAAACAGACAAAGCTCTCGTATATTTGGACTTTATAAAAACTACTGATCGTGCATTGCATAAGCACTAACACAGTCGTATAAATACGATATATACCGCATATCTGGCAACCCCGCCTCCCTTTATGTTAGAAGCACAGCCAGACAGACAGGAGGAGGAAAAGGAGGAGGATGGAGATCCTGGAGGAGAAGTAACTCTCTTCAAAGCATCCGCTTTCGTCTTTTCCACCAAACACCGGAGCTTTAATGGAGAAAGGCGATGATGTAAGTCTGAAAATGTGAATTTTCACTTGGGGAAGCGGCTGCTACGGTCGATGCTGAGTTGGCTGTTTTCTTATTTTTTGGCTCTCGCTGAGGAGGAAGAAGAGGTAACTGCTATTCTCGGTAACAATGAGCAGTTAATACGCTTTATGTTCGTGCACCGACCATTGCACGGGCCGCTGCTTGTCCGCGCACGGCGAGTCCTCGGTGTCCAGTCAACAGTTTGCCGTGACACACTTCTAAAATCCCGTCTACAGAAGCCGCTTTCCAGCACATAGACGGACCCCACGCCCTTATGTTAATCGCTGCGAATTGACACGGTTGGAACTCTGTGCAATCCTGTCGTTTCCGTCTGACGCAGACATTGACCCGCTCACTGACGGAGTCATGGTTTACAAAAAGACAGCGACCAATGTGTGTCAACGAAGCGTGCCAGGACATAGACGGAGCCCACACACCGCTCCGTTATACGGCACTGTGGCTTTGTTTTAAGGGAGCGCTAAATAATAATAAAAATTAAAAAAAACACGCTACTTATAGAATTGAACGTAGAAAATAATCAATTCGTAGTATTAGATTGGTCATAAATGCATACTTGCCACAGGAACTAGACGTTACCTCACAGAGTGTCAGGTTATAGACGGATGTTTTGTAACGCTGCGGTGTCGGTTTGATCAGGGCTGACGCGAAGAAAAACTATAGCGTCGTTTTTAACGCTATTCTGCAAGACCTGTCAGGAAATAGACGAGCCCTGCTTTCGTTAGGTAGCAAAAGGAAAGAGGCCGGGGAACTTATCAGACAATTTTACTTTGTATTAAAATAAAACTTGAATTAGTTATTAAAAAAAAAAAAACATTTCCATGTGTTTGAGTAAATTTGTGCCAACATGTATGCAAATCTAATCTTGTAGTGGTGAATACATTGTAGATATGTTGCTCAAATAAGACTAAAACTATTAGATAATTTCATTTTCATTATAAAGATATAAAGAGACAATAAATGAATAACTGCAATTTGTTTTTGAGCAACCTCTCAGGTTCTTTTAGCTCTTAAACATTGATGGTTCCGATGTTATAAAGTCCCCATGGAAAGGTTATGATTAATTAATGTCTTACCTGTTCCAGATAGCTCTTTGAAAGACCTCATTTAGAGCAGGAGTTCTTAAACTTTTTGGGTTCAGGGACCCCCTCATAACCCTCATGTTTATTAAATAGTTTTCTTCAATTTGTCTCTTAAAATGCAATGGAAATATTTGTGTAACATAAATACTTGAGACCTGTTCTTTAATAGTGTTAATACAGTGTTTATACTTTTAAACATGGGGTATGTTTCATTCAAGACACACTTAATTAACACAGTTTTTTATTTTAACTTCCAAAGATTAGTTTTGAGGAAATTAACAGCATCAAAAACCACTTTAAAACTTTACCTATTCATGTAATGAACCTGAACAGAATCGTAACAGCAGTAGTCAGACCAAGCATGATCTCTAGGTCCTGCAGGAACCGGAGACTGACTGACTCCGGGGGGGGGGGGGGTGGGGGGGGGGGTCCTCCTCCCCCAGAAAAATTTGAATAAAGTAGATGTGATTTCCTGCACTGTATTTTAACCGGTTGTTAAACATCTACGTGCTTGTAAAAATATATATATGTATTTTTTAAATTTATTTTTTAGGGGGGGAGA
>NC_056498.1:21898862-21899210 GCF_014905685.2 Nematolebias whitei
AAAAATATATATATGTATTTTTTAAATTTATTTTTTAGGGGGGGAGACCCCGACCCCAGTTTGAGAACCACTGATTTATAGAAACAGAGTTTAACTTTGACCCATGATCTATAAGCTAACGTCTAGTCCAAGCACATCCATGACTAAAGTGTATAACTACCATCTTTCATAAGGATGGGACTTTTGAGGCACTTTCTATTAGATTATTACTGCTATACATAAAGCTGCTGGGATTATAAATTGATTACTGATGCATTTTGATTATACTGAAACTTAATTGACTATGACTTATAAAGTCAGTGTTTAAACCAATGCTGATTCACATAATAATATATTTATATATATTTA
>NC_056498.1:21899310-21901291 GCF_014905685.2 Nematolebias whitei
TATATATATATATATATATATATATATGTATATATATATAACTTAATTAGTTATTAGTTATTGTGCACTCTTTAATATCAAGTATCAGAATACCCTTTTAATCACCAGCTAACAGTCGGCATATGCTCATTTAACATTGGAAACACCATAGAAAAGCTAACAAGGTTAGCATGGGGGCCGAGATGGTGTAGAGGCAGGGCAGCCGGCTTGGGACCCGAAAGTCCCAGGTTCGATCCCCAATCACTGCACATCACGTGGCGTCTCTGGGCAGCACGCCTCATCCCCAAAATGTCCCCCGGGCGCTTTCAATAGCTGCCCACTGCACCACCTGGTGGTGGATGGGTTAAATGCAGAGACTAATTTCGCCATTGTATGGAAACATACAGTGCTGACATTGTGATGACATTATTATTATTATTATTATCATGTTTATCACACCTGTCAAATGTACCAATGTCCTTATTAAAGGGTCATGTTTGATCATGGGGGAGTGGTGGCACAGAGGTTAGAAGATCGGCCTGTGATCAGAAAGTCGCATGTTCAACTCTCGGTACCGTCAACCTCAAAATGTGGGTGGAAAAGGTGAAACACCCACATCTCCCTCCACCCTCATTCACCCCACTCTGGGCCCCTGAGCAAGGCCCTTAACCCCCACCATCTGCTCCCTAAACAGGTCTCTCTTGAAAATGAGTTCTCATGGCTCAATGAGACTACCTGGATGAATAAAGGGTAAATGAAAAAAAAAATGTTGTGATAACTTCATCTGTGTTTCACACACAAATTCTTCAGGGTTCGGCGAAGAAAAGATGAAAAACTTGTGAAACCCCACAGCTTTACTGCAACATGTTTCAGAAGAGTTATGGTAACCACGAGTAAAACGACACCGCACAGCAGCTACTCTGCTTTACAACATCTATTTTTGATTTTGGAAATTCAAATAAAATACTCCATGTCTTTGGTGCAATGCATCTGATTTTACCTCCCACCTTTAGTCACAGCTGTTCATGCAAACACCGTTTAATAAATGTTTACCATCAGTACTGCATTGCACCAGTATCCTGTCAGAAATGTGATTTTCCTGTCAGACGTCCCCCCACAGGCTGCACCAGATGTGCCACAGCTAGCTGCTGTAGTGCTTGGAAGTATTTCCAAAGATCTAAAGGTGTATAAAACAGTGTTTGCATGAACCGCTGCGACATTTTTGAGATCGGAGTCGTTTTAAGAGCAGCGGTCCATTTTGGTCGTGGCCATATTAGCTGTTAGCTCGTGGACCGTTCAGAGAGCCCCGCGTCAGAGGATCTGAACTTTTAAGTTTAATTCGGACATGTTGTTTCATGCTGCTCTGTCTTTGTTCACCTTGTTGTTGCAGTGAGGTGCTTCCACACACACAGCTGACTACCAAATTGCCTTCCACTACCAAGAGATAGCCAGTATGCAGAATGGAGCGCCCGAGAGGAACGACACGGTCTCTTCTCCTTTGGGCGACGCGTCAGCAGTTCGTGAACATGCACTGGACTGGTGGATCCGTTTTCCTCGTCCTGGTCGCTCTCATCGCCTCTCACTCCGCCGGGGCCTTATCGCTGGACACGGTGGGAAACGATACAGAAAGTAGCAACGCCACGCAGGACGGGTTTGTCCCAGTTGTGTTCACAGAGGTGAGCCAGATAATCGCCCGGGAGGGGAGCTGCGCACTGATTGATTGTAACGTCACTGGAAACCCTGTTCCCAGCATTCAATGGTTCAACTCGCACGGAGACCGCCTGGACACGCAGACAAGCGGTGAGGAGCTCTTTTCTCTCATCAGATGTTACTTATTAAAACTTGTAGCTTCGTTAGCACCAGCTACTGAAAACACTCTGGACTTTTATTTACTCAGTGACTGAGTAGAGAGAGCCGGGGCACATTCACAATCAGTGCACGCTTTAAACCAGGGGCTCTCAAACTTTTTGAGTTCAGGGACCCCCTCATGTTTATTAAATAA
>NC_056498.1:21901391-21911842 GCF_014905685.2 Nematolebias whitei
TGGATTTTATACCTGGATTATTGAGCATGGACTTTGTTGTTAATGGTAAAATCTGTGTTTTCCACTCAGCCAGCTCGGAGCAGATGGATGTAGTTGGTTAATTTATGTCCAGAACATCCAGGGTTAGAAAAGATCACACATCCACCGTGGAAAATTACAGCTGCACATGTTGACCCACAGAAATAACACGGAGTCCGTAAATAGAGAGACACTTTTCTCTTGTGTCAACACAGCATCAAACGTAAAATAAAAAGTTATAAAGACCTCCTCCACAGCACACTGGACACAAAGAGGGTTCTATTTTTCACTGAGACTCCTTTAATGGAGGGAGGGAGGGAGGAATGCAGAGAGAAGAAGGGTCTGTTGTTCCGATGCCTCACCTGTAGAAACCTGCCGTCACAGAGAGCCCAGAGTGCTTTGTTATCATGACCTACAAACCCAGAACACCACCTGCATCGTCACACAGCTTCCCCCGGGGTGTCACTCAGGGATATGGTTCGAGAGCTTCACGTTCTCTAACATGGTCACCAAACTGCTGCTGGTGCAGAACGTGTGTTATTCTGTCGCACTGGGCAGCACAGCAGTCATCTTTCGATCCTGCAGGGGAGGTAAAATTAGAAATCGCTCTCGCCTCTAAAGGCGGATGGGTGGAATGGAGTAAGTGGGTCAGGCTTCATTTCCTGAAGGCCCGGTCACCTCCTCCGGAGAATACCAACGTAGGAAGTTATTTGTGACTGCGGAGCAAAACATGCCAGGAGGAGTGTTTTCTATCTTGTGAATTTCTAGAAGCCCTCTGCGATGTGTGTCCATCTTTACTCCCACACAGCAGAGGTGGTGAAACAGTGAGGAGGAGTCAGAGAGTTGATAAGACAACCAGAGAGTGCAGTCCTTATCCGCCCACTGCTCGCATCTGTGACATCACGGAGGAGCAAAGATGGCGACCGAAGAGGCCAACAGCTCACAGCTGACAGCAACTATTTGATAACAGCAAGCCCATTATATTATTTATCATTTTATTTATAATGAATAGAATATATATGTCAATTTCATACGACAATCATGTAAAGCATTGTTTATAAGTAACGATGATCTTAACTAGACCTGAAGTCAGTCATTAACACACGCAACTCAGAACTTACATATAAAGGGTGTTGCACAACAGTACTGCAATACGTTTATTATTATTTACCTGTTGTGTACTCAGATCCTGTGATACTTTGAAGGATGAAGCTCGTCTCTACTGATAATAGCTAACCAACAGGTCATGTTTGTGTAATGAAAACCTAAAAAGAGTCAGACATATGCAGTAGTCCCTCCTCGCTACTTTGCGGTTCGTTTTTCGCGGATTCGTTACATCGCCGTTTTTCAAAATAAGATTGGACATGACACAGTTGGCTGATGGATGGATGAGCCGTGGGTTGTTTATTTAAAATAAATTCTTTTAAACGATTTTGCACCATGTGTGCAGCCCACAAGTGGAGGGGGAAGCTCCCTCCTGCAGCTGATCAGCTGATCTCCTTTGCAACGTCTCTCCTGCAGCAGCTTTGTGAAGGGTTAACCCTTTGCTGTCCAGCTGCACCCATCCACTTTTGTCTTCCAACTTGAAACTCAAAGTATGTCGCATCGCAAAAATCATCATAATCACAAAATATAAAAGTGTTAAAAGTTATTTTTAATTATTTTAGAACTTCTATGCTCAGTTGTTGAAGTGTAATTGATCAAGAAGCACATTTCTGCTGCGTGAAGGGTTAACCCTTTGCTGCCCTGCTGTGCTTCTCTTCAATAAACAATCCATGCTGCATAGATTGATTATTTAAAATGTTACGGTATTTAAATTTAATATTTTTATTTAAGGAGAGAGATTGGGAGTAACTGTCATGACGTGCCAGGCTGTAATCACACTCGTCACCTGAGTTTACTGAGTTGGCGGTTTTTCACTCATTGCAGGTGGGCGTGGTCCAAAACACCCGCGATGTACAAGGGACTACTGTAATATTATTTTACACTGTAAATATTACATAAATCAGAGGCAATAAAAGGTTGTACTATTTAATAATTTGTGCTAAACTGTAGCATGATACATTGTAGTGCTACACTGTGTGCATAACAATATCTGACACAGAAGGTAATATTTATTATCCAATTCAATAATTAACAGAGATTAAATCAGATTCATAGGCTCATTTTAATTTTAAACTGTTTACAATATTAGCTAATGGTCTGATCACATCCAGGTAAATAAGATCAAATCTGCTGATTTGTGAAATGAAACGTTTTGCTTGTTCTCTGTGGTTGGTACAACCGTAGCACACACAGCTTTGTGACATATATATATACATTCTAATATTAGATTAATATTATCATTAATATTTCTTACATAATCAGCCCTTAATGTAAGCATTGTTGTAGATACTGACAACGTAGCCAAGTCCGGAGGCTTCCATCCCTCCAGCGAGTCACGTCACGTGACCAATGCGCCCTCTAGTCGACTTATTTAACTCTATGGTAGGAGTTGATTTTAAACTCACTATAAATTAATCCCTGTAAGAAATCAGCCAAGATCATCTAGTGCTGACAGTGTTTTAGTCAAACCTTATAAACGACTTGACGATGGGAGCTCTTGCGAGATCGGTTAGCGTTCACAGTGTGTTAGGGACGGTGCGCTGCTGCTACCACGCAACAATCTAAGCAAAGTGTTTGTAAAGCTGATACACTTACAGACATTTTTGTGTTGGCTAAGGCTGATTAGCTGCGGCGGCCATCTTAAAATGGGTTCCCTCCAAACGTTAAATCAGTTGTACATGTCCATGCGATGATTACTTTGTAAAAGTTTCGTTGACGTTTATTCCGTTTGAAGTTTAAGCTGCTGTATTCATAACCATCTGCTCACTACAGACTCATGTTCGGGCTGCTGTTTAATATACAGTATTATTTTACATTATTAGTATTTAGCGTATATCTAGATCCTTGGATACTGTTTCTTTTTATACTTTATATTTTTGCTATTTTGGGGTGTAACTGGGACCCTGAGGACACAATTTCGTTCCGCCTCATGTACCACATGTGATGCGAATGACAATACAGAAACTTGAACCTTGAATTCAGTGGTTCAGAGTATATTTTGCTAACAGACAGGCAAAGTTGACTGTGAATGTCAAGGATTTAAAAACAGATCTCATGTTGGCGCTCAGTGTTTGTGTAGGGCATGACTTTCAGCTACTACCACATCAACCTTCAGCTCAAATGTCAAACTGACTTCGTTATAGTCATTTTGTGTTCGCCAAGGTTCCTCAGCTGTGGCAGCCATCTTGAGCAGGCTTGACTTTCAAAGTTACTTGTACAGGAAGTGAAAATATCTTGCAAGTTTCATCAAAATCTGTCCACTGGTCCGTAAGATATTTTACTAACATGACATACAAACACATGGGCAGAAACGTTATCTGCCCTCAGAGCCTCCAGCAAAGTTAAAGATGCGTTTTGAGTGTCAGACTTCCTGACCAACTTTAACACGGTGTGAAAAGCTGCAGTAAATCATGTGAGGATCATCAAACCTCCTGACTCCACCTGGACGCTCACCTGTGAACGTTTTTCATCTCGTTTGCAAAACGTAAACGAGTTTGTTGTTTTGTACTGGAGTACTTCTTGTCTCTGCCGAGTTATTAGGAGAAGCTTCGCCGGTACTGGTCCAGCAGTTCGATGGACTGGATCGGATGGCAGAGACGTGGGACGGTTTCTGTTCCCTCGAAACAAAAACTACTGGATGAAGCTGCTCAACTAACAACGGACTAATTTGTAGTTTGAATCAAATCCTCTGAACTTGCAGGTGAAACATTTAGTTCCAAAAACGTACTCATATTTAAAAAAAACACTGATTACAACTTAAGCGTTCTTGTGGAGTTGTTTGCACTTGAGTGGGCGTCACCAGCAGTTGGACAGGTGTTCAAACAGGTACTGAACCTCCTGTGTCCGGATTGTTTGTTCTGGTTCTGATTCAACTCTCATCCAGGCGATAAGGGGGCTTTTTTTTGGACTGATAATGATCGGTACAGAGCTTTATTGATGGTTTGCGCTGGATTCTGACTGGATTTACTGACGTCGCTGAGCATCGATACAGATTCATAAAGAGGATTTTCAGGCTTTGAAATGAGACTCCAGAGTCAGTCGCCTTTTGAGTGCGAGTCAGACGGTGTTCGTGATTAATCCTGACCGCAGAAGCAGGTCAGTGTGTGCCACGTTGTAGTAAATTAAAGGATTTTACTGCCCAACAGGAAGTGGTTAATATACCTTCAAAATACAGTTTTAACTCAGTTTTTATAACCTTTAGTTCCAAGAATTGAAAACCAGCCACTAGGGAGCACCAGCCAGTTTATCTCTTGTGCCGGTGCCAAACCCAGGTAAACGGTGAGTGTTGTGTCAGGAAGGGCATCTGACGTAAAACACTTTTGCCAAAACTATAATGCGAGTTCATCAAAGCAAAAGCATACCGGATCGGTCGAGGCCCGGGTTAACAACGACCGCCACTGATGCTGTTGACAAACAGGGTGCTGGCAGAAATTGTGCTACTGTTGGTTGAAGATCACAAGGAGGGAAACGTGTCAGGAGACAGAGGGAGAGGAAAGTCCAGAATGTAGGACTGAGGGTTGCAACTCTAAATGTGGGGACAATGACAGGCAAAGGTAGAGAGCTGGCTGACATGATGCTGAGAAGGAAGGTAGATGTTTTATGCTTCCAAGAGACCAAGTGGAAGGGCAGCAAGGCTCGCAGCATTGGAGCAGGGTTCAAACTGTTTTACCATGATGTGGATAGAAAGAGAAATGGAGCAGGGGTGGTCCTGAAGGAGGAGTTGGCAAAGCATGTAGTAGAGGTGAAGAAAGATAGGGTGGTTTAGTTTTAGAGAGTAATATGTTTATAGTTTTTTATAGGTTTAGAGATGAATATTTTTTGCTTTTGGTTTGTGAAACGAGGTCAGAGGAAGCTGGTTCTGGTTCAGTTGATTGGACCCAGTGTTGCACCATATTCTGTGACCTGCAACAGTGCATGCAACACCGCCCCCTACAGTCACAATATACGGTGGTCACAGAATATGGTGTAACACCGATTTGCAACGAGCTCCAAACAGGAAGTTGATTCATTTTCTGTTTCCTTACGGTAGTTGAACTGGAAGATTCATCTTTAGTGAAATATTTCCAAACTACTGATGCATTTCTACCCTTTTGCCAAGACTGGGCCTGCTCCGCTCCATCAGTCTGTTGGGAGGAATCCATTTTGTAACACGCGCCCGGTGCGGATCATGTGACACGTGACGCAGTGACGTAACGGCGACGTAATGACGTCACCATGAATACTTGACGTGAAATTTAAAAACTCGATAGATGTCCTAGGAATCGACCTGTCGATTACTCGAGTAGTCTGTTAAAGCCCTAATCTGAAGGTAGAAATAGAAGCCGAAAGAAGAAGTAGTACCAAGAACTGAAAACAAATTCACTCAAATTACTGCAGAAACTCTTATAAATGGAGGATTTTTACAATCGAACAGGTTGATTTAAAGTCACGGTCGTGAAGATGAGCGCCTTTAGAGCTGCCTCTGGAGATTATTTATGCACCGACTGAGACGGACCCATCCAGCGTTCATCAGACCACAGGAGGATTTAGAGTATGACATAGTCGCGCTGACATCAAGCACAGAGCCGACTTACCCTCACACACACCAAACTTTTGGGTTCTGTGACTACCTCACTTGGTGGGTCAGAGGAGTAACAGCAGGGGTTACCTTTCACCTCCACTCCACCTCATAAATCACAGACACAGGAAAGTGTTTTTTAGTTCTCTAAATGAGTTCTCTGTATTGAACATGTGGCATGCGCACAGGTGGAGCAGCGGGCAGCTATGTAAGCAGTTAGGGGTTAGGTGTCTTGCTCAAGGACACCACATGTGGGCATGGCAGGGAGTTGAACCTGTGACTTGCTGATGTCAAGTCAGCTGCAGGAAGGTGTCTCAGTCGTGTAAAAATGTTTTGTGGAAGTGACAATAAAACTCAGTACGTTTAGTGGTTCAGTCAGTTTGTTATATGTTCTGGTTGTCTGTGTGTCTGCAGGTGGGAAGTGGTGGCTGCTGGACAATAACGTCCTCAACATCACCAGCATTGAGTTTTCAGATCGTGGGAAGTACACCTGCATGGCGTCCAACGTCCACGGCAGCTCCAACTGCACAGTGACCCTCCGGGTGGTCTTCACCAAAGGCGACATGGGCATCTACTACATGGTGGTGTGTCTGGTGACCTTCACCATCATCATGATCCTGAACGTCACGCGCCTCTGCATGATGAGCAGCCACCTGAAGAAGACGGAGAAAGCCATTAACGAATTCTTCCGCACCGAGGGCGCAGAGAAGCTCCAGAAGGCCTTCGAGATCGCCAAGAGGATCCCCATCATCACCTCGGCCAAGACCCTGGAGCTGGCCAAGGTGACGCAGTTCAAGACCATGGAGTTCGCCCGCTACATCGAGGAGCTGGCTCGCAGCATCCCGCTGCCGCCGCTCATCATGAACTGCCGCACCTTCATGGAGGAGATCCTGGAGGTGGTCGGCGTGGAGGAGATGAGGCACACCTTCCTCAGGCACGCCACCGAGGGGCGCCACGACGCGCTGAGCAGACTCTCTTCCACCGGGGTGAGAGACATGTTCGCCATTCTGCAGGTGAGGGACAGGGAGCGCAGCGAGTCGCCCGCCGCCGACTCGGACAACTCCTCCGTCCAGGACCAGCCGCAGCACATCGCCATCCAGGCGTCGGTCCACCCGCCGCTCTCCACCGAAGGCTACTGCGGCGCAGAGTTTCCACAGCAGCCGGAGGCGCCACCATCATCGCCTCCCCCTGCGTCGCCACCGGCTCCCGCTCAGCTCGAGGAGCAGAGCGACGCTGCGGGAGACAAAGCGGCCGATCAGAGCCCTCCCTGTCAGGTGTTTTATGAAAGCCATGTGTGACGAAGCACCGAGTGAAATCTCCTGCTATGCAGCTCCACTTGAAGACCGACAACGGTCCACGGAACATTTTCATTTCTGCATTTGCAAAGAAGCAATCACATTTTTATTCATCACTCCTGAACCTTGTAGAACATTTGTAGGCTCCCGAGAAGAAACCTGACGCTTCTCGGACGTTTGAACCTCTCATGGTTGAATGTACACAGGAGGAGGCATCTTCATGTTTAATGTAAGAAGCAGAGGATGGTATCAGGTCGGTCACAGCTGACGTTGAGGAAGCTGGGTGACCAGTTTCCAGTTCTTTGTTTCTCAGTCCTTTGATTTACTCCAGAAATCTGCCTCCGGCTGCGTTCATGCCGCTCTTCTCCATCTTCCATCTCTGCCGTCGTACGTCGCTCTGCTTCAACCTGCAGCTGCATGCTGGTCTGATACAAACTTAACGGGAGCGTCTGATCGCAGTGTCCCGAGTGCGTTTGCTGATTTTATGTTGGTTCATCTCGTTTCGGTTTTTAAAGTTTTCTCTGTAGTTTTCCTCCTTCATCATCAAACGTTTTAAATTTGCCTCCCAGCCAGATCCCCGCGCTTCTGCAGTCGAGCTGCGTTTCTGCCTGCATGCTTTACGACTTGTTCTGGGACTTAAAGGACTCCTCGTGTTTCTTCCTGCGTTTGGCTGAACCTCCAGTCTGTGGCGGAGAGGAGCTGGACACCGTTCTGCTTTTACTGGTGCTTTTGAGATGCCTCTTTTTGTAGTGGAATAAAATGCAAGTGCTGTGCTTTAAGAGGAGGAAAAAAACAAAACAAGAACGTGTCTGTCTTTTTAAAAAATGTATCATTTCTACATTTGGTACACTCTTTGAGCCTCAAAATTGTCCACGTCATATTGTGAAATTTGTAGCAATTTAAAAGCTTATACTGTACCACCGTGACAGTTTGGAGTCATTGTAAAACTGCTCAGACCAGCCATTAGCTCATCAGTCAGCTCAGAATTCAACTATTCGAACTGAGGTGGTTCAAAGAGCCGTCACCAGGTAAGACCAACAGTTTCACTTCTTTACAGAACACCAACATATCAAAGGTGACATCACTCCTTCCTACTGTAAAGCACAGCAGTGGTGGTGTGACGATGTGGGCTTGTTTTACAGCCAGTCTGTATATTAAGAGTTTAATGATCGAATGCTTTCTGTCCTGCAGCTGAAGAGCAGGACGATGCTCCAAAGAGCTATAAAAACTGATTCAACAGCTGAAATACAAGCAGCAGCAACATTCAGAGTTGAGCATAAACTTCATCAAACTACCAAGATGTTTAGTTTCTACATAAATTTTAATTTCATTAACTCAGACCAGTTTATAAAAAGCAGACAGAACATAAACAGCAGCAAACTGTTGTTCACGGTTCATTTGTACTTATTTTAAAACTACAGCCTTTATTTTCAGAACATGGAAAGCCTCTGAGAAATTGATGTCTCTTGTCAGGGCGGTGGTAACCATGGTAACAAGCCCGTCTCACCTGCTGCTGATAAAGAAAAATGAACACGGACATGCTGGGATGTGGCAGTGCCTCGTCTTCAGGTTTGATTTGTTTTAGTGAAAGTACTTTCAGAAAGCAAAAACCTTTTCAAAAGGTCAACAAATATTCAGGTGTGCGCTCGGAAGAACTGCACCCAGCTCGTTCTAATGAGCAGAACTGACCGATGACACCTGGAGACACACGGTCTCCAGTTAACAGAGACATGAATGATGGATGAGCAACAAGAGACTTTCAGCCGCCATCTTTGAACAACTTCAGATTTGACCCAAAACCTGTCGGAGTCCAGTTCTGAAGTCTAAACTGGTAATGTGTCCAGGTGTGGCATCACAGATAGGACCTTAAAGGGACAGTTCACATCTTTTGATGTGATAAAACTATAATTTTAGTTGGATTTAGCTCAAAGTAAAGACAAAGCATATTCTTCTTTCGGCTTTTCAGGGATCCACAGCAAGTCGTCCTCCATCTCACTCTGTCCTACCAATATACCCACTGTCCCTCCTCTGGACATGTCCAAACCTGGTATATGTTGCGCCTAATGTGTTTAAAACTCGAATCATCAGTTCTTTACTAATTTACAGCTGTTTTTAAATACAATAATAAAAGTTGACTTTGAACTGTGGGTTTCATCCATGTGAAAAACAACTGGAGAAATTACATTTTCTGCTAAAATGTGTGAATGCTTATTGCTTAAGAATGTGCTGGAAACAGCTGAAATTAGCTAAAACCCTGTTGCTGAAATGGAAGAACAAGCCCAAGTTGGCAGAAGAACGCAGAAAGAACACATTTGCTAAATTTGGTTTAAATAATCAGAAATGATGAGCACAAGGATTAGTAAATAAGCTAAAACAATGTTGAAATTAGCAACCAAAAAATAGCCGAAAAGGCAGAACGAAGCTTAAATTTCAGAAGTTGAGAGCACAATTTTGTCCAATAAGGCTGAAGAAAGTGAAAATGATCTGAAAATGGTACACATTTACAAAACAAACAGCTAAAATAGTGGCTAAAAAAGCAGAAAGAAGCGTGAATTACCAGAAGGAAGTGAGCACAATTTTGCTGAATTAGGCCGGAAGCAGTTGAAATGAGCGCAAATAATGTTGACTAATCTGAAAAGGCTCAATTTAGCATAAAAACAGCTAAATAGTAGCTGAAATAGCTGATAAGCTGAAAGGATCATAACGAGCTAAAAATAGCAGAAATAAGAAGCACAAAAATGTGTCAATTAACAATCAAACTGAAAGGAGCACAAAACAGCTGAAAAAAAAACCCCCAGCTGAAATTAGCTAATTTTTTTTATTTTTTTTATTTTGCACAAGGAAACTGAAAGAAGCTGAACCAGAACAAAATGTGAAAGGAGCAGTAAAAGATTGTAAATAGATCTAAACATTTGAAGAATGTAAAATGAGCTCAGTTCATTTTCTATGAGGGAAAAAAAAGTGGCTGAAAAGGCTAAATATTTCAAAAAGCTAAAGTTGCACCAATACCAAAAGTCAGCAGCCTTCTCTTGAACGTTTTGACGATTTCTTGAAACAGCTTGAAAACTGCGGGACGAGACAGATTCAGAAAAACGTACGGAAGAAAAGTGAATCACAATAGTGTGAATGCTTCAGTCACACAATAAACAAATTAAAAACCTTTGTGACGTTTATTTAAAGACAAAACTGGTTCAATCACAGCAAGACTCATCTGTGCAACTTGGAAGGGTTTCTCCTTTTAATTTAAAACATTTCTTTACATATTTTCTTTTCAATGTACAATCAAACAATGTAATCATACATAAAGTTCTTTACAATAATAATAATTCACAATTGTAGCGACACTACCCATAAATTAGAAAACGAAGGAGAAAAACACAAATCAGTTCCAAGTACGACGTTAGGCAACACCACGGGCCGATGATGCTGCTTCCTGTCCGACCGCAGCAGGACAGTCATCGCAACGCGGGGACAGA
>NC_056498.1:21911942-21919175 GCF_014905685.2 Nematolebias whitei
GATTGCTAGTATCACTCAGCCCTCTGTGAGTAGTAAACAGCCATCAGTGTGCTAATGATCCATTATTAGGCTGATGGTCCTTCTTGACCATGTGATCAGCTGGTTTTGGTTGTCAGCAGCAAAACTGGTTGATCCACTCTGAGAAGGTGCTATTTAAGAGACTGAGCTGAATACAGCACCTCAGACTGAGGAAGTCTTTCGGATGAGAGACGAAACGTTTCTACATTTTTTTGCTTTGTTTTGTTTTTTGGGGTTTTTGAATGTCCAGAGGACCAGATTGAACTTTTTTGGATTCAGGCTGAAAGGCTTGTGCATTTTTTTAAAATAATATTCTATACATAAATTTTTAATATTTTATCAGAATTAAATACAAGCCCTGTACCACTCGAAGTACATATGGTTTAATCTGAATTCATTCAATAAAAAAAAAATGACAATGACAATCAAATCTTGCTCTCATTTTTGTGAAACTTTTTACAACCTTCTAACAGGTGATGTCATAATTCGTTATAATCTGGAGGACCCCTTCTGCACTTCCTGTCAACTATAAAAACAGAAGTAGGATCTGGATGTTTTGAGCGATCACACCACATTCCCATTAGGATAGTCAACAAGTGTGGAGTAAATTTTGGTGTTTTGATTAGATAATGGAGGGAGCTGGCAACCGAGAGAAAATAACACTTTTACACTGGCTCCGGTGTAAAATACATGATTAGAATGAGAAAGTATAAGGGGCCCACTGCTCAGTTCATACCATGAGACCAGTTTGGATTCACTTAAACTGAAATGGGAAGTGGACTTGGAGGAATCCATATCAGACTCAATCTGGTAAAGGATCATTCAGAACATTCATCTTCAATCTGTTTCAGGCATGATGTAGTTCAAGTCAAGGTGGTGCACCGGCTGCACTGGTCCAAAGACAAGCTGTCCAAGATCAAAGCCAACCTGGACCCCGCGTGTAATCGTTGTAAACAAACTTCAGCTACATTCTTGCATACATTCTGGACCTGTCCCAAACTCTAGACCTTTAGGTGATCTATTTTTGACAGTTTCTCTGTGATATGTGGGAAAACTGTTCACCCATCATCATTCATCTCACTGTTCAGGGTGGTCCCTATGGACACATCCTTCGAGAGGGATGTGATTGCTTTTGGCTCTCTTCTGGCCAGGAGACTTGTTTTGTGCACCTGGAAGGACCACACACCCCAATATATGAACACTGGATAAGAAAAGTTATGTATCATATTCATATGGAAAAATTTGATATTCTCTGAAAGGTTCTGTAAAAATATTTTGGGACACCTGGCAACCTTTTGTGTTGTATGTGGAAAACATGTCAGTGCCTGTATAAGATATTTATGTACAGTAAGTGTGACTGATCTGGTGTAGGAGGGGAGGGAGGGGTTTTGTTCTGTGTTCTTTTGTGTGTGTCTGTTAAAAAAATAATAAAAAATATATATTTTTAAAGAATGAAAAGTAGTTCATTTTGTCAGCTCCGTCACCCATCAATTCCCTCAGATTTACGTTTGCAGATGCACATCAGTGTATACAAATATAAACTTTTAACGCAAATGAACTAAAAAGGTGTACTTAACTTATTTTTATTCTTTTAAAAGATGCTAAACAAGTCTGAAAACGTCAATAAAATACAGGCTATGTCAAACACTAGACTGTTGCTCTAATAAAAAAATATTTTATTCATAGAACAGTTATCTGACAAAACTTTTCCACATAAAGGTGCTGTGATTTGGCCTATATTTACATACACTGATCACAGAGAAAGTGACAGAACAATTGGAAAGCTCTCACACGTCGTCTAACACATCAAGGTGCATTTCTCACGGGCTGCTGCTGACAGCACAGTAGAATAAAAAGAGGGAGGTGTTTCTGCAGAATCAATACAACTTTAAAGTAGCCTGATATTTTGGACTGAACAGCAATGTTGAAACCCCCTTCCCACTGGATGACAACCCCCTATACATTAAAAAATATCAGCAAAAACATCAATGATCTTTGCAGGATCTAGACGAGGTGATAGTACAGTCAGCTCTGTCTAATCTTTAACAAAAGTTAGTATTAGCTGTGACATCAGTCTTAAAGCATGAAGTTTGGAGAAAGAGGTTAACGTCTTCATCCAGGCTAGGCTAAAAGCTAACTGAAAACTTTTGGTTTTCAGGTTCATAAAACATTTTTGATTTTTGCAGAAATTACATACTGGTGTGTCAGTGGACTACTTGACCTTCACCTCACACATACACACAATATAAATACACATCAGCTACGTAACCATACACTGTGTACTTGTACACACCTATGTAAGTACCTACATGTTCTCATTCACTCACAAGGTATGCACGCTCACTTACTAGTATATACCCTTGACCCCCCGCCCCCAGTTTTAGTACTCTGTTACTACTACTATTACTTTATTCATTGTATTACTCTTAGGACATGTTAACAGTGTGGAGAGACACATTCCTGCTGTTATATTTGATTTTTACGGTTTAAACATGAATAAATATGTAAAAATAAATGAAACTGTAACTGTCTCCGTTTTTTATTTCACCTTGATAAAATTTCATAGTTTTTGGTCTCCGAGCTGGAAATGTTCCCAGATTTCACTTGAGAAATCTGGTCACCTTAATGTATTGATATGTATTTACACTCAGATTTGTTGAGTAAAGTACATAGATAATGGTGCCGGGTTTACGTTGAGTATATACCTGCATTTCAAAAGTGCATATCATTATATCTGGAAAACCAGTCAACTCTGAAACTTCACTATTTGATGTAGCTCAGAATAACATTTTCATGTGTAGTTCCATAGTTTTACTCTAATATGACACAAAAAAAAATTTAATTTCCGAATTATGCTTTTTTTCTTTTCCATTTTGTTCTCATTAACGTTATTTACTTTTTAACAAAGCAATTGCGGTAAAAAAACGTTCATTAAACAGCAGTTTTGTAACAGATATATCGTAACCGCGTAGAAATTAAATTATAGAAACACCTTTTAACATGCAATACAGTTGGAAGCAGCACATTCAGTGTACATTAGAATTAAATACATGTGTTTAGTAATTATGATGCATTTCATCAGCTCTTTAAAAGTCTACGGTGAATTTTGGTAACAAAATACTTGAGTTAAAAAACTAATAAAAACGTATGCAACTGTAAACTTCAGCTATTTTACACCCTTGTCAGCTATAACTGTATAAAATATGAACATTTGTTCTACAAAACTACATGTTTTATTTATTTTATCTTGGTCACTGCCCTGTTGTTCATATATGTTCCAGTAGGTGGCGCTGGTGTGCCTTCTGCTGGTTTCTGGCTTCTAATTCACAGTAAAGAAGAAGATAAAACCCTTTCTTTCCTGCTCAGGAACATGGATGAATAAACACAGGAGGTGAAGCTGCTTGGGATCAATGTTCAGGTGCATTTTGAGGCCATCTGTGAAGCACCTGGCTTCTCTGCCTGCTTTACTTCAAATCAGGTGTGTTTATTCTTGGAACATATAATAGTATATTGTTTTCACAGCTTGCATCTAGATGATGCAATTAAGAGTTTATAAAACATGTTTGGTGCTTTTGTTTTTAAAGCAATACATGCAAACAAAAATATATAGATCTGAGGAGCATGACGACTTGAGCTGATGTCGTCGTAAAGATTTAAAATATTGGCTGTTTTCTAGAATTTCTAGTTCGTTTGATACACTTTTCTATGGTTTGTCAGCTGTGACAAACTGCATTAAACAGTAAGTGAAGGGAAAAGCACCAGGCTGTAATTTGAGCTGTTAATGATCAGCTGTTCTTGACTTTAGAGTTAGTTTTGACCACCAGGATCCGTCACGGCCCAGGACCCTCGCTCTCCTGCTGCCCGGCTTGCATCACATCCAAACTCCAGTCCTCCTTGCATGTGGTGGGCACCCTGCCTCTTTTGGGCTTGGCCCGGCGGAGCCCCAAGACGACCATCAGGCACTCGCCAGCAAGCTCACCCATGCCTGGCTCTAAGGGGGTGACCCGGTTTCCCTTTGTCGGGTGACGTTTCCTGATGCAGCTGATGCTTATCCATCAAGGTGTTTGAATCCCTCTTGTTCTGACCCCTTCCCTGAGGCCTGTTTGACTCTACGAGGGGCTGATGCCCCCAGGATCACAGGGGTACTCAAACCCCTCCATCATGTTAAGGTGGCGATGAGTTCAAGGATCTGAGTGTATTACTCGTGAGTTGTGTGTAGGATGGAGCGAGGGCATGGCTTTGCTCGGTCAGAGTGCAGAACGAGTTCAATCAAAAGGCAAGGATCTCAGTTTACTGGTCGCTCTACGTTCCAACGCTCACCTAGGATCATGAGGTTTGGATCATCAGCAAAAGAGCGACGTCCAAGATACAAGTGGCTAAAGTGAGCTTCCTTCGTAGAGTGGACGGGCTCTGCCTTAAACATAGAGAGAGGAGCTCCGTCATGCGGTGGTAGCTCGGAGTGGATCTGCTGCTTCTCCGCATTGAAAGGAGTCGGTTTAGGTGGTTCGGAGATGTGATTTCAGTGCCTCGTGGACATCTCCTTTTGGAGATCTTCTGTACATTAGGAAGAGACCCCAGAACTCGCTGGAAGGATTATTTACCGTCTCTGTCCTTGGGAAGGTGTCCCTGGGGAGGGGAATGTCTGGTTTTCTCTCCTGCCCCTGTTGCTTCTGTGGCAGTGGCAGAAGATGCAGATGTTCCTGACTTGTTTTTCCTCATCTCACCTTTTATTTCCATGCAGGATGTCCAGTTCACGTCCACCGCTGGCTGCAGTCTGCCAAGTCACAGCCACCCCTGACAAAGAGGCCAACTTCTCTGCCTGCAAACAGCTGGTGGAGGAGGCCAAAGAGCAGGGGGCCTGCATGGTCTTCCTGCCAGAGGGATTTGACTACATCGGATCCAGCAGAGAGGAGACGCTGTCCCTCTCAGAGACTCTGGACGGACACATAATCACACAATACGTTCAGCTCGCCAGGTTTACTGACCGATTTCTGCTGCTATTAACTTGAAATGAAGTATATTTAAATCACATCTAAAACATGTTGAAACTTATTTACGTGTGCAATAATTAACCACATTCTGAAGCGTGGCAGCAGCAGGGATGAGAATAATCTGTATTGGTTTTGAATTTTATGGGTATTTTAACCTCTTTTCTAGGAAACTGGAGGTGTGGCTGTCTCTTGGAGGATTTCATGAACGAGGGCATGATTGGGAGACTGACCGACGGATTTATAACAGTCATGTTATAATTAATGACAAAGGTTCGGCCCTTTGAGCAGTTTCTTTCTGCTTTCTGTCACTTATCAAAATGACCTGAAATATTCTTTAAGAAAATTATTTCTGTGAAGTCTTGAGAAGTGTGGATATGTTTCCTAACTAAGACTAATTTTGTATTTTAAAATACATTTTTTCCTCATCTGAGGAGCTTTCCTAATTCAAACTAACAAGTGTTAGAGTCTTAGTTTTTTTCAATAAGTTCCTCTGTTTGTTTGTTTTTTGTGTGTTTTTTTCAAGCTGAACTCACATGCAAAACTGCTCTCCCTCCCCTCCCTCCTGAGGGTTGTTAAAAAGTTGTTCCATTTCACATGAGAGATGCTTTGTTCACATGCCTGACTGGAGTGAAGCTGACTGGGGAAGATCTAAAAAAGTTAAATCTGGTCCTCTGAACATTCAAAAAAAAAAAAACAATGCAAAACAACAAAAAATGTAGCAACGTTGACTGGGGAAGAGTTGAAACTTGACACCACCTTCTCTGATAAATGTCAGTTTTTCTTCTTTGATAGAAAAAAGGAGCAACTCACCACGGTTTAAAAGCTCGGATCACCACAGTTTTTTTTTTGTTTGTTTTGTTTGAGTTGAGAAAGTTCCACGGACGAGTTGCAAATTGTCTAAAATAATAATAAAAAGAAGTTGTCACCTTAAAAAAAAAAATCTACTTACAGTGCAATATAAGACTGAGAATTTACACCACCATGTTTTCTGACTCTTGTCTGCATTCCATTTACTAAAAATATTGGTACCACTTTACTAATTTTTTTCTTCTTCTTTCGGCTGCTCAGGGGTCGCCACAGCAAACTAACTCGCACAAAGATGTGACGATTATTTTTACGCCGGATGCCCATCTTGACGCAACCACAGACCACCGAGCTACCACAGCTCTCTGTGTGGAGCAGAGAGCTCAAGAGAAGAATAAGGCTCCGCTCATAGATGGCTAATAAATAGTTTATAGATATGTTATTAATTCCTCTATAAACACTTTATAAATCATTAATAACTGCTTATTATGCATTAATTAAGGGTGACAGAGACAAAACTGACCAGTTTCTTGCCAACTCTGTTCACCTATATATTTAATCTAGTTGTTGTATTAAACATTTCAGACTAAGTTACTACCTTGTGAGCACAATAAGCATTTGTAAACCTATTTATTTAGCATATACTATTAGTTGTAGATACTTGTAATGCAATGATAAAGTACAATATTATATAACAAAGTCCATGCTCAATAATCCAGGTATACAATCCAACATTTTTCAGTCAGGTCATCTGGACAGTTTCTTTGTTTGTGCTGAAATGTTTCGCCTTCTATCCAGAAGGCTTCATCAGTCAAGGAAACACACAACAAAACTGATTCTTCCCCCAACAGCTTACTCCAAAGTGGAACAAACCAGTTACGTTGGTGCTAAGATGGTCTCTTTTGCACGCCCCCTCCTCCATTTCCGGCCCTCTTCCTTGTTGACCGTCGTGTCAAACTGGTTGAAAAAAAATTATACAATATTATATGTTAAATAATTGTTTACAAATGCTTATTGTGCTTACAAGGTAGTAACTTAGTCTAAAATGTTTAATATAAACTCTAGATGAAATATATATCAATCAACCTTTATTTATACAGGTAAATCCCATTGAGCCTCGAGGACTCATTTACAAGAGAGACCTGATTTCAACAAAGAAAGATGACAACAATATAGGTGAACAGATTTGACTCACTAGAAACTGGTCAGTTTAGTCTCTCTGTCACCCTTAATTAATACATAATAAACAATTATTAATGATTTATAAAGTATTTATAGTGGAATTAATAACATATCTATAAACTATTTATTAGCCATCTTTAAGATACATCATCTATAATATTTGTGGGGAGTGGCGGCGCAAAGGTTAGAGCAGATGGGCCTGTGATCGGAAAGTCGCAGGTTCAATTCCTGGTACCGT
>NC_056498.1:21919275-21924901 GCF_014905685.2 Nematolebias whitei
TAAGTGTAAAAATGCCCTTGCGACACTCATAATTTGTCATTACATCCACAGGTGACATCATGTCAGTCTACAGGAAGTCTCACCTGTTTGACGTCGAGCTGCCAGAAAAAGGTGTGTCGCTTAAAGAAAGCGCCTTCACCATCCCTGGGCCCGCCCTCGTTCCACCGGTCCAAACTCCAGTTGGCAAGGTGGAATTTGTGTATGTGTGTGCATGTCTGTGTCAGTTAGCAAAATATCTCATGAACCACTGGGTGGATTTTAATGAAGCTTTCAGGGTCTAATCATTGGATGTACATCCAGTCATATTCAAGATGGCTGACACAACCAGCTGAGTTTAGAAAATACAAAAATGGCCATCAGTCAGTTAGTTTTTTGGATATTATGCTAACATTTTGCATGGTTGTAGCTGAGAGTTGTTCACAACATACACGCGTAAGTAGTACATCTTGTGCAAGATCTTTGCTAAACCTTGTTTGTTAGCAAAATATCTCATGAGACATTGGACAGATTTTAATGAAACTTTTAGAAGGTAATGAATACAAAATGTCTATTTTGGTACAGATGCATTTAAAGTTTTTTGTGCTTATACTGACCATGTTGTTGTTGTTTACAGGTGGGACTGGGCATCTGCTATGACCTGAGGTTCCCTGAGTTATCTCTTGCTTTGCAAAGACACGGAGCCGAAGTCCTCACCTATCCATCGGCCTTCACCGTAGCGACAGGAGCTGCACACTGGGAGGTGAGAAGAAGCGGCAACAGGAATACAGAGCTGAAACTCTCCGTTTAAATTGGGAAAATGGCGCTAGCGGTTCTATTTGTTACCAGGTGTTACTCCGGGCACGAGCGATCGAGACTCAGTGCTTTGTCCTGGCGGCGGCGCAGGTCGGCCGGCACCACGACAAGCGCTCGTCGTACGGCCACGCCCTGGCAGTGGACCCCTGGGGCCAGGTGGTGGGTGACTGTGGAGGGGAGAAGCCAGGGATGGTGCTGGTGCAAGTCGACCTGGAGAAAGTCATCAGGACCAGGAGGAACATGCCGGTCCAACAGCACCGCAGAGATGCAGCTTTTTACAACAGCTTGAACCCAACCTGAGCGAGACTGAACTCAAAGTGTGGAACCAAGCAGGATGTAGTCCTGAGGAACCAGGCTGAAGGACCAAATCACAACATTTATGTTTATTTACATGCTGTTCAGGGATCTGATTGATGATTAAACGGAGGAGAATTATCTTTCAAGTCAGATTTAAAACAAGCTGAGATGATTTTGTTAACTGAGGTGGAAATAATCAGTCAAATGAATAATTAATTAACACAAATTAAGTTTATCAATAAAAAACGGGACCTGAACATAACATTACTGGAGACTACGATGGCCGGTGTACAAATCTGATCTTTGTAGATTCATATTTTGAGTTTAAATTGGAATCTTCTCTGCTCGGTCCTCCATTGATTTGTAAATATTCTGTAGGAAGCAACAGATGGCACTGCTGGGCAAGTCGTAGTAGATTTCATGCTACTGCTCAGTTCACTTTCCCAAAAGAGCTAAAACAGAATATAAAAGTACAAATGCAGACTTAAATATCATAAAAATAAATAAATAAGAACTAAAGATCCCTCAGGACCATTCCACAATCATTACTGGTATATTTGAATATTTAATATAAAATATGTTCCTGTAATCTTTTCTGATTCTGACTTCCATGCTGTTGTGCTGAAAGGTTACATGGAGTCATAAATGTAATAACACATCTCCTGGTTTTCATTTCTATAAAGTACAAATGTGTTGTCCACACTTTTTTTTCTTTATGAGTAAAGAGAAAAATATGAAAACATTGATGCTGCGGTGCCTAGAACCTGATATCATTCTGAATTTACCTGGTTTTAAACAGGTGACCAAACACGAGACTTAAAATTTGTAGGGATGCACGATATTGGATTTTTGGCCGATATGCCGATATGTTAAAACTTGTTCGTCCGAAAACCAATACCGATATTTTTAATATAATTTCCTTTGTTAGAACATAGCCCTCTTATTTAGGCTTATTTGCTTCAAAAATTGTGTAACAGCTGTAAGAGCTGGTGACATATATTCAGTAACAGCCATATAGCACTTTAACTTATATTAGATGAAAAGTGTCAAATATTATTTATTAGCATTAGTCAATTGCAGTGCTCTCTCACTTGTGGAGGCTTGTTCCAGGTTCCTAGCTGCAGTGTGGGTTCCTCTCCACTCTTTTGTGCATGAAGGACAGACTTTTTAAGTTCAAAGTTTTTGTCTCTCCATTGTGCTGTAAGACTAATCATGCTAACGGGGCTAACACGACGTCCTAATGTCTGTGGTAAAACTCACCCAAGTGCTATCGGCTATTAGCTTCTCAATGACATCGGAAATGACAGTTTGTAACTCGGGTAAGGTTACGTCGGAAAAATATATATTTGACTGAAGACAATGTAGTGAGGCTCAACATAGTACAAAAATCTTAGGAATCCGACACCTTCAACGAAAAAAACCTTCCTCTCCACCGTGATCATATCAGGTAGGAACATCATCATGTTGTGCTGGTGCTGCAGGCGTCCTTGTCACTGGGTTGTCATACAAAAACAATGTATTTTATGTCGGTGAGTTATTTTGATGGAATGGCCGATGTCCAATGTTTAACTTTAACGCTAATATCAGCCGATACCATGCCGATAATATCATGCATCCATAAAAATTTGTGCCATTTTTACTAAACATCAATTTTACACTGTACCCACAGTGCTGCTAAAAAAAATAAATGACCTTTAATCATCAAATAATCATTATGGGGCACTTTAGATGTGAGAAGACTCACTTCCAAAACACATTCTATTTGTTGTAGGAGCTATCTGCAACAGGTACTACACTTATTGTTTATAACATTTTAGAGGCTCATTTTAAAATGTCTGAAATATCCCATTAAGTAACAAGAGACTCAACACTGGTCCATCTGTTGAATACAGGCTATTTTTTTAATTCTTGAATAATTCATAGGGGGCAGCACGGTGGCGCAACTGGTAGAGCTGCTGCCTCTCAGCGAGCAGGTCCTTGGGTCAAACCCCGGTCCAGTGGCCTTTCTGGGTGGAGTTTGCATGTTCTCTCCGTGCATGCGTGGGTTTTCTCCGGGTACTCCAGTTTCCTCCCACAGACCAAAAACATGCATGTTAGGCTGAAACTCTAAATTGTCCCTAGGTGTGAGTGAGAGAGTGAATGGTTGTTTGTCTCGTTTGTCTCTATGTGGCCCTGTGATGGACTTGCGACCTGTCCAGGGTGTCCCCCGCCCCTGGCACAGTGATTGCTGGACATGGGCACCAGCGACCCCCCTGACCCAAAATGGAATAAGCGGGTAAAGATAATGGATGGATGGATGATTCATAGGTCAGAGTTAAATAGTTTATCAAACCACAAAATGTTCCTTTGGGTGTGACGTAGTAGAATAACATGAGTAAGAAGACAGCTGAAGCCCAGAGAAAGACGGAGAAAAAAAAAATCAGAGCTCTATAAAACGTCTGAAACAAATTATAAATAAATGAGGCATAATTTAAGACTTTTGCACAGCACCTTCCCTCTATTTGTGCTTGAGATGTTAAGACAACCAGGGCAGGACTAATCAGGATGTGGGCCCTGGGCTAGACCAACTTTTGGGGCCTTAATATTACTTTTTAATGCAAACAAATGACATGTGCAGTTTCAAGGGTTCTAAAGCAGAGCTGCACTTAGCTTTAATGTAGTACATTTCTCAAGTCAGAAGCACAAAAAATCAAATCTACAGCCATAACTAGAAAGTCTGCTCAGTCATGGTTTAGGTGTTTAATTAGCCATCACTGCTCAAATGGATCGGAAACGGTTTCTCAATTATTATTATTTATTCAGTAATACAATCTATTTTTTTATGGATCATGTAATTTCAAAATGACAATGGGAGATTAAAGTTCAAATCAAAAATATGAAACGGTGTAATGTCTGCTCATTACACCAAGCAAATAAACTGTATCCAGAATTTAAGCTTAAAAACTGATTAAAATGTTAGATTAAAAAAAGCAGAGCTACTACTTGGTCGTATGAGCAATGATAGGTTGTTTGATATAATTTACATCCATAAATAGATTTTGCTCAATGGATGTTAAGATGAAGGTGAAAATACAGAATATGTATTACCTACATGTAGGCAATTCAACACAATGGTACTTCTTATTTAACTGTTAACAATGGTGTACCACAAGGCTCAGTCTTAGAACCCACTCTGTTCACAATCTACAAAAGTATAGACCAGTTCATTCCTGATGCATTCTTACATTTCTATGCCGATGATGCAGTTGTTTATTGTCGAGCTAAAACAGTTGCTAAGGTTTTCCAGCTCTTACAGACTTTGACATCAACCAGTCAGATTTGTTCTGTCTCAAACTGGTGCTAAATGCTGATAAAACCAAAAGGATGTTGTTTTCAAACAAAAGGTTCCTTCTATCTTATCTACAAATAGTGTCCCTATTGTGTTTGTAGATTCTTATAAATACTTTGGAATCTTGGTCGATGCACATCTCTCTTTTAAGCCTCATCTCGAAAACTTGATAAAGAAATTGAAATTAAAATTGGGTTTCTTTTTCAGAAATAGATCTAGCTAAACTCTGAATGCTAGGAAACACCTTGTAACTGCTACTTTCCTTCCCTCTATTAACTATGGTGACATTATTTACATGAACGCTCCTACAAGCGCCCTGCAGATGTTGGACGCTGTCTATCACGATGGGCTAAGATTCCAAACTGGTTGTAACTACCATACCCACCACTGCACCCTGTATTCACTGGTTAACTGGTCATCATTAACTTCACACAAACTCTCACACTGGTACATTTTCATATTTAAATCACTTCTTGGTCTGCTGCCTTCATACAGTATATCTCCTCCTATGTCTCGTCGTCAGTGCAGTTACAGCGTGCACTCTGAAGACATCATTACTTTCAGTGTTCCCTGCGGACTGAATTCAGCAAAAAAGCCTTTTCTTACTCCGCTCCTGTTTCCTGCAACACCTTGCAAAAAGATCTGAAGCTGTTGTCTTTGACCTCCCTAAGGAATTTTATGCACCTGTTAAGTTCAATGCAAAAATCAATGCAAACATGCTCCTGTTTTTAGTATTTTACCTAGTTTTGTAATGTAGCTTTTTTTTTTTTTTTTATATATATCACTACTTTTATTTACTTTTCATTATATATACATTGTATGGCTGTTTATTGTTGTGTGTACCTTATCTGTGGTTCTTGAAAATGAGTCCTTGTGACATATTGAGACTAACCTGTATGAATAAAGGTTGAATGTGCTCCAGCATCAATGTGTGGCATGGAGGCTGCACAGCTGCAGAAAGAAAAGATTTGCAGAGAGTGGTGACGGCTGCACAGAAGACTGCTGGAGTCAGTCTCCCCACCATCACAGACATCTACACCTCCAGATGCAGGAAGAGAGCCACCTGCATCATGAAAGACCCTACTCACCCAGCACACACACTTTTTGCCCCACTCCCCTCAGAAAGGAGTTTAAGGAGCATTAAGTGTAGAACCACTAGACTGACACAGCTTCTACCCTGAAGCTGTTAGACTCATGAATCTCTAACCA
>NC_056498.1:21925001-21943483 GCF_014905685.2 Nematolebias whitei
TGTAAAACATTTACAAAACCTATTTTTATTTTACAGAAAAGAGCTGTAAGAATTATCACCAGAAAGCATTACTGTCACCCATCAAGCACATTATTTTATCAACTGAAGTTATTGAAGTTCCATGATTTGGTAGATTATAGTATTTTATCAGTTATGTATAGGGCTCAAAATCACACATTACCATTAAATATCCAAAGAAATTTTGTTAAAAGACAAAGTTGTTATAATCTTAAGGGGATAGAGATATTTGTCAAACCAAAATTCAGAACTAGTCTGAAGGGAAGGTCTACCTCAATCCAAGGAGTTGGATTGTGGAATGTAAAAATGCCAAGTCAATGTGTACATTTAAGAAAAAAATCAAAGCTGAATTGTTAAAAAAGTATATATGAAGTAGCTTAGTGTGTGTTTTGTATTAGAATTAGAAAAATTAGAAAGTGTTATTCATTTTGTTCTGTTACTTGAAAATTATTATGATTGAAATAATTGTTTGAAAAAAGGGGCAGATATAATAAGATTTTTTCTTCTTTCTGCTGCCTTTCATTTTAAATCTTTTGTATCTTTTTTTTTATATTGTTATGGAATTGTTTTGTACTTTTTTTTAAATGAATAAACTTTATACCATACCATGTTTTGTTCAAAGCCTCGTTTTATTTGTATAATCATGCTGCTTTAAGAAACTATTTTCCTCTGATCTGTAGGATGAAACATTTTAACAAGTCCCCTCGCAGGTTAGCAGCCCTTCAGAGCACCTTTCCTCCCCCTCTGGATGAATTATTGATCCGATGATCTTACTATCAGACTGTGGGGGAGGAGGAGGAGGAGGATGAAGATGGGGCTGGTAACAGGAAGTGGACGTCACTGACACGGGAATGGGACTGAAGGAAGAAAACACGATGAAGGGAATATCAAACCCGTTCACGTAGAGAGCAAAACTAATTCAAGCTTCAACTCAGAGGGAAGCAAACAAACAAAAGGATGAATTGTTGTGTCCGAGCTGGAACTGAGGCATCAGGAAGGTATGGAGGTTGTTGTTTATATTCCCAAGCGTCGTTGCTGTGAATATTAAATAGACCGAGAGACGGTCTGTGTGCTGGCTGTTAATGTGTTCACCAGTCGAGGATATCCGTTCATGCACCTTTCATGCTCCAGCTGTCAAATGTTGTGAACTCTGCTCCATCTTGGTGCCAAACAGGTGCTACTAGTAGCCAGCTTGCTAACTAGCCGCGGAGGCTAACTCGGTGCTGCAGGTGTTGAGTGGAACTTTACCAGCTTGTCCTTATTCATTAGCAGGTCATTTGATGAGACAGGGCCGTCTGCGGCTGCTAGAAACTACAGCGACGTGCCAACTGTTCCTTCTTGTTGCTGTGTTTTTTTGTCCCTGGCCATTTTTTCGTCAAATATTGTAGCTAACGCAGATTTAACGGTAAATGCACGCGCGGCGGAGCGCGTGGCTGCTAACAAGACTCCTGCCTGCGGTAATTTTACATCACTATCACGCAGAAAAATAGCAGTGCATTTGTATTTTTTGAGTGTATATATATATAAACAAGTGCCTCGTATTTTATAGTAATGTCAAAGTTTTAAGAGTTCGGCTTGTCAAAGCAACAACAACATAACTCGGTTTGAGTTGGAGCGCTTTAATTACAATCAATTAACAGACCCGGGCAGCTCTTCTAATTGGTGGCACAACTCGCTTCATCACAGTATTTTTTTTATTTTTATTTTGTTTTTACTCGAGTATTGTATATAGTTCACAGATATTTATACTGAACAGGTCTGTCACGACCAGCACTTAAGTTGTATATTCAGAAGTAGACATTTTCTGATAACATTTTGAAAGGTGCCTGCCCAAAATTCCAACACCAGCTGTTGTCAGTGGCTCATTGAGATCACCATGGTGACAGCATCTGTGTCTCACTCCCTAACTACTACTACATTTAGCTTTTTACTCATCAGGGGTCTCCACAGCGAGTCATCCTCCTCCATCTCATTCTGTCCTCTGCGTCCTCTGTCCTCACTCCATCTACCTCCATGTCCTCTAACTGCATCCATATATCGCCTCTTTGTCTTTTTCCTGGCAGCTGCATTTCTAACAGTCTCATACCAGTATACCCACTGTCCCTCCTCTGGACATGTCTAAACCATCTCAGTCTAGTCTCTCTAACTTTATCTCCCAGTTGTTCAACCTGTGCTGTACCTCTGACGATCTCATTCCTAATCTTATCCCTTCTTGTCAATCCTAAGGAGAACCTCAACTTCTTAATTTCTGCCACTTCCTGTCATTTTGTCAATGTCTCTGTCTCCAGATCATACAACATAGCTGGTTAAACCACTGTCTTGTAAACCTTTCCTTTGACCTTTGCTGCCACTCTTTTGTTGCAAATCACTCCTGAAACTTTTCTCCATCCACTCCATCCTGCCTGGATTCTCTTCTTCACCTCTTTACCACACTCCCCATCTTCCTGGACAGTGGACCCCACATACTTGAAGTCCTGCACCTTTGTGACCTCTGCTACTTGTAGCATCACTGTTCCACCAGCCTCCCTCTCATTCACACACATGTACTCTGTCTTACTACGGCTAACTTTCATTCCTCTTCTTTCAAGTGCATACCTTTCCACATCTCCAAGTTCTCTTCCACCTGTTCCCTGTTCTCACCACAGATCACAATATCATCTGCAAACATCATAGTCCATAAGGATTCTTGCCTGACCTTATCTGTTAGTCGGTCCATCACCAGAGCAAACAAGAAGGGGCTCAGAGCAGATCCTTGATGCACTCCCACCTCCACCTTGAAACTATATGTCACTCCTACAGCACATCTCACCACTGTCCTGCTGTCCTCATACATGTCCTGTACCAGTCTAACATACTTCTCTGCCACTCCAGATGTCCTCATGCAATACCACACCTCCTCCCTCGGCACTCTGTCATATACTTTTTCTAAATCCACAAAGACACAGTGGAGTTCTTTCTGACCCTCTCTGTACTTCTCCATCAACATCTGTGGTGCTCTTTCTTGGCATGAAACCATACTGCTGCTCACAAATTAACTCTTGTCTAAGTTTCCACAACTCTCTACTTAAAAGCAAAGAGTCTACATGTCTCTACTTAAAAGTTAGTATATGACATCATCAATTGGCAGTTAAACATTTTTTGGCAAAATTTCCAAGAAATTATACAAATTAAACTGTGCTTATGTAAAACGCTTTAAAGATGCCAAAATACCAATTCAGTCATGTAATGTCCAACTTTTTGTGACTTGTTTAAACTTAGAATGATGTTTCTATTAGGAGGTATGTTTGAGTTGTAGCGCTCCAGTCAGGGCTGAAATTTTCTCGTTTCTCCAAAATTCCATTGATCCTCATTATTATTTTCAGTGCATTTTTGTTGTTGTAAATTCTGTCTATTCTACACAATGAAGTCGATGTGCACTTTTTCTGATTGAGCCATACATTTTGATGTCTAATGTGCATATTTGACAAAATACAGGACAAAAAGACTTAATCAAACCGTGATATGGGTGCAATCTCTGTTAGACCACTTAAGTGTTCTTGTCTGTTTTCTTACCCCGAGGTTTGAAAAAAATAGCAAATTATACATCAAACCATGCAACTCAATCAGGATTAGTCCTATGAAATTCATAAAAACCAGAGAGAAATTTTCCCATACACAACAGCATTTCAATAAATAAACAAGTAAATAAATAAAAATAAATCCTAGCCTCCTTTTTGTCATTTTATATCTGTCATATTTTACAGAACAAACATCATTCTGTGTTTCACTTCAGAGGCACAGAAAGTTAAATGTTGCCAGTCTGAACTAGCACTTTACATTAAAGTCTTTATGATTTTTGAATATTTTCCCACTAATGTTCAGTAATTAATTAGTCACTCCTACCCCACACCTTAGGTTAAAGTTTTCCAGCTCCATTCCTCACACTGTTCATATTTATAATTTAATCTGTCAGCATAGTGAGAGCGGTAGACATTTGTCTTTTGTTTTCCATTTCATTTACATATCAGATCACATTTACTGCGACACTCGTGCACTTTTTCTTATGTGTAACCTGCGCTCCTGATTCAGTTAGTCTTCAGCGCTTTCCTCCTTTTCTAGTTTAAACTTTACCACCAAGCCTCTTTCCGTCTGGTAGCCATGAACTCTTGTCTTGCTTGTTTTCTCCCGTCTCATCTGTTATCATCGTGAGACAGAACATGAGATAAACAGCCAAATAATAAAATAGTTTAGAATCCCAATAAACCCCCTGACCTTTAACTCACTGTGTGTTTCAGGGACAAACCAATTTTTTGTATGAGTTACAATGTTTTAAATTATGCATAATTTAGAAAATCTGAAACTCCTCAATGAACTTGCTCTTTATTGTCATATACTTTAATCTGTTTTTTCCCCAGTCTTGCTGATTTAAGTGGATTTATTGTATTTTTTAATTAGATGATTTATTCACTTCTGACTCACTGGTAAAATAATAGTGATGTGGTGGAGTGAAACTGAGCCGAGTTAAAGGATTCAAGTTTGTTTTATTTTAACAGCAATAAATTTAACATAAAATAAATAAATCAAACATTACAATTGAATATATAAATGAGTCAATTGTTTTACGTGGGCGATTTTATTTCCGCTGTGTGCTGTTTTCCTCTCTGCAGTTCATTCTTCCTGAAGATGATTTTTTTTCTTGTAATTTCAGACTTGTACTTGTTCAGACTTCATTTGTAGGACAGAAACTCTGCTTTGAATCAGTTTCATTTGATAGATTGATTCGGAATAAGATTTTTTTTAAAGACATGCAAACATTACAACTAAAGCAAACGCAAACAGTAATATTTCCACTGATAATTATTGTGTTGTTAATTGATAAACCGTATAATCTGGAAAATATTTAATGCGTAGTAAGTAGTAAAAATAATAAAAAATAAAGTACAACAGCATGAGCTGTCAATAACAAAACTTTTCAATGTCAACCCAAAAAGACCCGTAATCCTCACTGAAACAAACTCCTCTCTGAGGTAGAGAGAAAAGAGTCAACAGTCGCACGGATCCTCTGTGAGATGGGACTTCCCTCTGTTCGTTATCAAATCAGTGTGTTCAGCAAATCTAATTCAGCTCGTTCAGAGAGCTCACCCCGAGGCCGGGAGCTTTCAGGCGAGTTCATGTGACCATATGTTCAGACCTCGAATAAAAATAACAATACTCCCTTCAACAATGTATTGTATATATGGATACATTTTTGATATATATTGTTCAGGTTAGTTTTGTCAAAATGTACACCTTTTTTTATTTCTAGTTGTTGTGCCTTTAATCCACAGCAGAAATATGGGAGCACACATGAAAGAGTTCTGACCAAACGTCCAATGTTAAAAGTGTTGAATGCACAGAAAGGAAACTTTTGTGGTAGTTTGATGGAGCTGATTAGGCAGAGCTTGAAAACTTTACCTACTGTGTATGTAATAATCATAGGAGACCAGAGTACAAACACCAGGCAGCTTCACAGACGGCCTTCGATACAACTCTGTCCCCCACAACTGGAACGCTGGTGATAATGTTTTTGCCAGTGTCTGTCTGTGTCTGTGTGTGTGTGTGTTAAAGTTGTCATTTCTAGCCCGGCCCGACCTGAAATTTGGGCCGAGTCAGGCCAAAATAATGTGCTTGATTGGGGGCGGGCTGAGTCGGTGTGGGGCTTTTGATTGCATCCGTTGACCAATAAAAACTATACTAATTATAATATTATAATAACTATCATAATCCGCTGCGCTGACTCTTGTTAATAAACAAGAAATCTTATATCTTTCCTTCTTTGAAGAACATTTTTAAAACTATCATGTCAAACTGATTTGCTTAAAAAAGCAGTAAAAGCTTAATTAATTTAATTAATTAATTTTTCCTGATTCAGACCTCTAATTACAGTTAATTGGTTGGTTTCAGGTTGGGCCGGGAAAAAAATTATACGAGTTTGGGCCAGGTCGGGTCGGCTTTTTTAGTCCCGAATGCAACTCTAGTTTGTTTATCTGTTACTCCAATATCTCCTGAACCACTGGACTATTTTAAATGAAGTTTATAATTATTGGATGGACATCTATTAACGTTTGGAATTGACCTGATTTAAGGTGGCTGCTACTGAGCCAGCTAACCTCAAAAATCTCTAAAATGACTACAACTCGGTCAGATGTATAAATATTGACCTAAAACTTGGGGTGGTACTACATGAGAGTCATTGACAACGCATACTGCGAGCTTGACGCCTCTCTATGTGCATAGTTAATTTGAGATTTGACCAAAACAGTTGGTTCTCATTGTAAGATGATCTCAGTGTAAAACTGGCATTAAAGGTGGCAACTGATAAGGAACACTACGCATTTTGTTAATCTGGATTTGAATCAGGCTAACTTTTATATTATCGTATTTTCCGCCATAAACGTCACACCGCCCTATAAGTCACATCAGTCCATATTTGTGTAATAAAATGGAAAAATCCATAAATACGTCGCTTTGCCATATACTTTGCATCTATTATGCTTCACCACTAACAACCCAGAATTGTGGGCCGAACCCAGAGATGTGGGCAGGTGTTGTGCCAAAAATCAATTGGCTGCCAAACGGCGGCCTCAGGAGTGTGCACGGGAGGACTTTAACAAGAATTTAACAAGATTAACACTTAAAAACAATTATTTGTTTGCTCGACATTACAGTAAAGGTGCGTCTCAGTTTAACTTTTGCTTAATAAATGCACTTTAGTGGTCAAACCCGCTGTATTTCAAAAACCGATACGTGGAACTAGGAGCAAGCAGAGGGACGAGTCGCTGCGCATTTCTTCGAAATTTAACAAGATAAACACCTAAAAGCAAGTGTTAGCTCAACTTTATAGTAACCGTGTGTCTCGGTTGAACTTTTACTTAATAAAAGGACTTGAATGGTAAAATCAGCTGCATTTCCAAAGTATTCGCTGCCTCAGTGCTCTGGGAGCGCGCAGACTGGGAGGAAATCATGAAGGAGGAACGCTGCGTATCTCATCAAAATTTAATAAGATAAGCACCTAAAATAATTATTTGTTTGCTCGACATTATAGCAAAGGTGTATCAGTTTAACTTTTACTTAATAAATGCACTTCAATAGTCAAATCAGCTGCATTTTGCCAGGGTGGCAAGGTGAAATGAAGTTTATTTGATGGTTGTTCCAAGCAGCGAGCAGAATGAATGTGGCAGGCAAAGGCAAGCTGATTGTGTCATTAATAGCCACTTTTACCTATTACATGATACGATGGTATGCCTTACTACTTGAGTGCCATCTACCGCTGAAAATGGTAGTGTTCAATATTTTCAGTCCGAATGAATGAAAACAGTCATATCGCAGCCAAAAATTGTTTATAAATATGGGAAAAATCCATAAATGCGTCGCTTTGGTGTATAAGTCGCAGGGGATGCAAATTATGTTAAAAAAAAACGCGACTTATAGGGCGAAAAATACGGTATGTACAAACTTTAACTCTGTAGGGCTGTTATTTTAAAGAAAACCTGAAAATATTAGTGAGAAACTTTTAAGCATTCAGTTATCTTTTCAGTCTGAAAAATAAATCAAATGAAGTTGTTGCAACGTCTCAACATTAAGTTTAATTAAAATTTTTAGTTTTCCTTCCTGCTTTAGACATTATTGGCTCTTTTTATGAAAGCTTGTATTTTATCGTTTGAATAGGGAAACAGGCCAGAATAACTGCAGAGGTGGGTTTTTAAGAAAAGTCACACAATCGGCAGCAGACAAACTAAACGCTCACAACGCTGCACAACCGGAGCAGAGAGAGAGAACTTATCTTTCTCCTGCTGGTCACTATGGAGGTGTTGCCCCGGCGACTGTTGCTGAGATGTGACTCAGCATTTTGCTCCTCTCTAACGGTCCGGCTCACACCACCTCTTCAGAGAGGCCCGATACCCCGACACACACATCCTCCAGAGACAGCAGGTAGTGGATAACTGGATCGCTTTGTGCCTAAACGTCTAATACAGCAGCTCCAACGCGTGCAGCATTGAGCTTTTATCATAACGAACAGAAGTTTAACAACGTTCAGCCTCTCTGCTGTAAAACTGTCCACTTAACAACAAGCACGTGCATGCAGTTTACAGGAATAATAAATGTTTTTAATATGAAAACAGCAAAAACTAGAATGGTTCTCTGCTTTTTGGGGTTTTATCAACACATGCAAAGATAAAATAATAAGGTTGTGCGTTTATATATTTGTTAAATACCAATTTAAGGGGAAATTAAACAGTAATTTGGTTTGAAACCTCAAAGTTTTTAAAGAGGACATACGAACATAATGTTTTTTATGTGTCGGAGCACATATAAAAATAATAATAATAATAATAATAATAATAATGTCATCACAATGTCAGCACTGTATGTTTCCATACAATGGCGAAATTAGTCTCTGCATTTAACCCATCCACCACCAGGTGGTGCAGTGGGCAGCTATTGAAAGCGCCCGGTGGGCATTTTGGGGATGAGACGTGCTGCCCAGAGACGCCACATGATGTGCAGTGACTGGGGATCGAACCTGGGACTTTCGGGTCCCAAGCCGGCTGCCCTGCCTCTACACCATCTCGGCCCCCATATTTGAGCATCTAAAGTCGCACCCCAGTAAAGACATACACAAAGTTTATTTTTTAGCATCCTAGGTTTAATTTTTTTGCTTTCCCTAAGATGATTAAGAATGACAGGGAAAGTGTTACTTCAGAGTAGAAGAAATCCCACTTTGTCCTCTTTATCTTCTCACAAGACGTTTAAATTGTGCTGCTTTCACTGGGGCCTGGAAAGGCAGTTATCATTTTTTTTTTTTTTACTATTTGTATTTACTTTGTTGTAGCGTATGATCATTCAATGTGCCATCTTTATTTTCATATAATTTCTGAGGGTGAGGGATATTGGATCCTAGTCGGACAGAGAATGAAAATTCCAATTTTCTGTTCGTCATTAAATGCACCAGCTACAAAAAAAAGTTGCCACAGTTTAATTTTTTCCCAAATGTCAGCACTTAGCTTCTAAGAGCTGACACTTTTTCTTTGTGTATTTTTTAAAGCTCAGAAGCTCAGCGTTTGTGAGGCTGAATTTTGACATAAACATGATATCGGTTTGATCAACAAGTCACTGTATCTGATTTTTTATTTTATTTTATTTGACATAGTTCAATACATAAATCTGTTAATAAACTGTTGTTAGTCTGAACTCACTTTTCTGTTTGAGCTGTTCTGAAGTCTCAAGATGAAAACTTAAGGACTTAAAATTCAGGACTAGCCTTAAACTGGTGGCTGTGGTGAACGTTGTCCCACTTTTATTGATAGATTAGGAGTTAATGAGAAAAAACTTCATGTAGAAACTGCTCAGGAAAGATATCCTGATGCATGCGCAATAATCCAGGTAGAAAAATCTAAAAAGTTAAATCTGGTCCTCTGGACTTTGAATGTCCAGAGGACCAGATTGAACATTTTTAGATGCTCAGGAAAGACTTTATGTTGTGCAACATGTGACGCGAGATACAATGATGATTAGAGCTGACTAAGGATGTTGTACTTCCTTCTGATCCACTAACAGATGGTCACATGCACACAGGAAACACACAAAACATGTTTGACACTCATTTCCTTTTCTTTCCGAGTTAGCCACTCTTTAAATCCAAACTCAAAAATAGAGAACACTTATTTGTTTCACTGCAGGAAAAGATCATTTTGCAACTTTACACATTTTACTTTTGTTTTTGAGAAGTCTTCTTTTTCAGCCAACTGAGCAGAACTCTTCTGTTTTTTCCATATTCTTGTGGCCTTCACAGGTAATCAGATACTGGAGTTTCCTGTCTGGCTATGTACTTTTTTTTTTTTTTAAATTGAATAAGTTCTGTTTTAGTAATAATTCAATATATGGTACATCATTTATGAAAATGTTCAGTACGAGACAAAGAGACGCTCTAGTTTTGCTCGAGGTTTGTTTTTTAAAGTAGCTGGGGGGCACACTAACTCCACCTTTCTGTATACCTGCCAGACTCGTACCACTTTCTAACTTCTCATCTGTCCTCACTGTAGACTCTATATCTTCACCACTCCTCCTCCTCCCTCCCTCCTTATCACCCAGGGTAACGGTGTGTTGCTAAATGGAGTCGGAGCAGCTGTACCACAGAGGCTACTGCAGAAACAGCTACAACAGCATTGCCAGCGCCAGCAGCGACGACGAGCTGCTGGATGGAGCCGGCGTCATCATGGACTTCCACACCACCGAGGACGACAACCTGCTCGATGGGGACGCTGCCTCCCCAGGTAGGGATGTCGAGATGTCTCACGTCTTCTCCAATCATTTGTTTGGTCTGTCTCATCACCCCCTAGACTTGTTGAACCTTGACTTTCATTCACCACTTTGACTTTTTAATAACCATCATCACTGAAGCTGAGATGCACCTCATGTGTTCCACTGACTTTTATCTCCTCCATCTTGAATAATAGAAAACTTCCCTTCACCCATTCATACAGCATCCCAAACATGCACAGTCTGAACTGTTTGTAATCATCGCATGGGTTTAAACGACAAAGAATGTGACAACATAGTTTAAACTCAAGCTCAGTTTAAATACCATGCAACCATACTCTCAGATATGTGTTGTGAGGACTCTCAGCTACTACCACATTACATTTTTGCTCAATGTAAAATTGACTTGAGTTATAGCCTTTTTGGTATTTTTAAGGTCACCTGGCTGTGGCACCATCTTGACCTTAATGAAAATAAGGAAATACATGTACAATGGTCCCTTGTTTATCACGGGGTTTAGGGGACCACGCCCCCCGCGATAAGTGAAAAACCGTGACGTAGGGATACAGTAGTCCTAGTTCACATTTCACTCCCAGTCTCCCTCCTCCTGTGTAAATAAATGATTTAAATTAAAATATTGTAATATTTTAAAGAAACAATCCTTGTTTCTTTAAAATATTACAATAGTTTAATTTAACTTGTAGAGAAGAGAAGCGCAGCAGAGCATCAGAAGGGTTAACTGATGCAGCACGGAGGAGAAATGTGCTTCTTGATCAATTACCTGCAACAACTGAACATAGAAGTTCTAAAATAATTTAAAAATAACACTTTTAAATTTTGTGATTATGACGATTTTACGATGTGACATACTTTGAATTTTAAGTTGGAAGACAAAAGTCGATCGGTGCAGCTGGACAGCAAAGGGTTAACCCCTCACAAAGCTGCTTCATGGAGCAGAAATGTGGGCGTGGCAGAGAGCGGAGATCATGACGGGCTGCAGAGGGAGCTTCTCCCTTCACCTGTGGGCTGCAGAAAGGTGCAGCAGGTGCTAAATCATTTAAAATAATGTATTTTAAATAAACAATCCATGCTGCTCATGTGGCTCATCCATCAGTCAGCCAGTTGTGTGTCATGTCCACTCTTACTTTGAAAATCCGCTAAATAGTGAGTCCACGAAAGTTGGACTGCGAAATGGCGAGGGACTATTGTAAACGAGTTACCAAGTTTTCAAATCTGAATCACAGTTAATCTTTTTGTAGTTAATCAACATTACTATTATTACTTTTTTGTTTTGCGTGTTTAAATTGTGCCCAATGGTAATGTAGTTTTGACAGATTTGTTTTGCGTCACAAAGCAATCTGATTAAACAGATCAGCAGTTGAATTGTATATTAATCACAATCAGGCTTTATTTCTTTGTTTAGCTGTAACATCTTAACATTTTATTTTGACCTGATAACCTCATTGAGACTTCTGCTCCAGGTTTCAAGCAGTCTAATTTGTGATGCGAAAAGTTTTATAAGTTTAGGTCTTTTTATTTGTCCTGTCTTATGAAGCACTCAGAATTATTATATAATTAGACATCTGCGCTTGAAGGAAAGTCTTGTATATGTCTGTCAGGCGACCATACTTTGTACCAATCCTATTCATGTTGGTCATCTGTTTTTCATTCATTCAGTCATTCATTTTCACTCTGACCGTCCTGACTGGTGACTCACATTTCTTTTTATTGTAAACTTGACTTACAACCTGGAGAGAATTGTGCCATGTGTGTAATCTGTTAAAATCTGTAAAATTGGCGAACAAATGTTTTTGTCTTAAGGGATAAAAATTATATTTGTTAATATATTTTTTGTTTCAACTCTTCTCTCAGCTGAAAGGATATTCTCTTTCTGTTTGAACATTTCCTCTCGTGACTGAACTACGACGACTATAAAATTTCACTCGGCTATCGGGGCCTTTTGGAGGAGCTCACGTTACACGACCTTGTTGTTTAGTCTTGTTGGTTTGTGTTGACACGTCAACAAACTATAGAAAGGTAGTTAAAATCTGTCTTTTCATTCCTGGTCTGAAGGTTTTTGTGTTGTGTTTTTGGTAACCTTGTTGAATACTTCTAAACTTCTTACACTAGATCTCCATTCTGACTTGGCTCCTGTCACATTTGAGCTTTCATCATCTTAAGGTGGAAGTTTAAATAACGCTCGCCTATTTTCAAGATGTCACTTCTTGGTCTTCTTAAAATCATATCCGTTTAGATAAGTTTATTCTGTAATCATACAATTGTAATTAAAGTGTTGAACTTTGTGCTTGCTTTCTGAATGAGAGAAATTGTAAGAACTAATTTTTTTGTGAAACACTCGAATGCAGCTCGACCATTGATTTGTGACGTTAATGTCGAGGAAAGCTAATCTCAACAACAGCTTCTTCTTCTTCTTCTTTTTTATTTTTGAAGAGTTTTGCTCACTTGACATTTTCTTGAAAACTGCATGTCAGGATGCAGTAGTTCATTTACAAGTTTTATCACTGAAAACACTGAGGCAGCAGAATTTGCAAGCACACACAAATGTGTCTGTTTATTCTACTACTCTGGGATTTTTTTTTTTTTTTTACCTGATCACAATGCAGCATGTTCTGGTTATAATAGTACAGGTCGGTCGTGGCCATAGTTTCTGACACCTTGTGGTTAGGGATTGACATTTTAGGCAAAAACACCAAGTTTGCCTCTAAACATTTTTTTCTTGTTTGATGAGCTCACTCGTGACCGTAGTTTCCACTTAATAATCCCAATAAACTACAATGACAGAAAGAAAACTGTTGGAAGTTTTCTTTTTAGGAGGATCATGTATGGAATGAGCAATAGGTTTCCATAAAGCACCCCATCTGGAAAAGCATCATTAGGAAATAACTTGGTGCGTCTCTAGAATGGACTGGTGTAAAAAAAAAAAAAAAATGGTTACATTGTTTTTTGTTTTGTTTTTTTAGTTACCCATTTTTACTAAACTTTTAACATTTGAATATCATCGCCCATACTTACTTGTGATAGTGTTACCATTAGCAGTGTGTTACCACCAAATGCAGAGTGACTAAAAACCCTCTAATAACAAAACAATGGTCACGTTAACCTGATAGTAATAAATTATCTGTACTTGCATACACTGTTTTAATGCTTTTCTTTTTATTTACATTTTGATTGCTGCTTTTTTTCCCCATACATTTGCATTTATTAAAAATTGTTCCTAATATCTGATTTCATCCAAATCAGGAACATTGTTTTTGTGTCACTTGGTTGACCATCATTTTCTATAGAAAATATATTTTTTGTGTGTTTTCCATGTGTTTCATATCTCTGTTCAAATTGAAGAACCGAAGTGACAAAGCAAGTCCTCAGTCACTGATATTCTGTTCTTAGAGACCAAGCAGAATAATGTAACCTAAAGAGTATAGAGTAGGAAAGCATAGCTGTGATTTTACAACTTCTGAATTTAAATTCAGCTTCCACAAATTACTGATGAGCAGACTGTGACCAAACTGGCTTTTCCGTAGAGCACACAGAGATGACATCTGATTGTACAACATAGCATACAGACCCCCAGAGAGGGAAAACAAGTGTTTCTACAGGATCACAAGCTTGATGCGATGCTAATTTCACACCATCAAAACAATTTAAAGTTGATGCAAGATGAAGCAGAAAACAACAAATGCTGTCAACTTTGAAGAGGAAGAGCAAGAAGCACATTTGATGATGAAGTTGTGCTACAGCAAGTTTGGCCAATTAGCTGTTTGGCTAATTCAGTGGTTCCCAACCCTGGTCCTTGAACACCATCCTGCATGTTTTAGTTGTTTTCCTGCTTTGACACACCTGATTTGAATAAATGGGTGATTAACAGGCTTCTGCAGAACTTTCAGCCATACCAGTAATTAATTAATTGAATCAGGTGTGTTGGAGCAAGAAAACAACTAAAACATTCAGAATAGTGTTTCTCGATTACCAGGGTTGGGAACCACTGAATTAACTGTTTGGTGGTTAGTGTTAAAGTTGTGTTTTATTTGAGTGACAACATGGCTGACTATTTAAAGTATATACAACATTCAGTTAAAAGCATGATTACTACTAATGATCATTCATTTAGCATGCTGAAATATAACATCACATATACATGTGTGTGCTAGCCTGGAAGTATTGAACGCCTTTAACACTGATTTTGTATTAGCAAACAATTAGTACTGCACTTTTATTTGTACAGTAATGTAATTTGTGATAATGCTGGTAAAGAAATTGATTTTTTTTCATGTTGAAATATGTAGCTTCATATCTATTGAATATTTAGCCTATAGATGTATACTGAAAATACTATATTACAATGGGCGATATTTCTTCTTTGTTTTTTCCTTTAAATTTATTCATCGACATGGGGTATTACATCTAGGGATGCACGATATTGGATTTTTGGCCGATATCCGATATGCCAATGTGTTAAAACTTATTTGGCCAATAACCGATACCAATACCAATAGTTTTTTTTTTTTCCCTGGATCTACTTACAGAGACTACATGTCTTTCTCTGCTGTGGAATTAAAATACTACATTATTCTGCATGGTCTTTGTCAATTTGGCCTTCTACCAAATGCAGATGCCACAAAGGGGGCTGAAAATGATGTAACACTTCAACTTGGTTTATGTTTAATGTCAAAATTATTCATGACATTTACTCTCGAACACAATGACAACATTCGGAACAGTGCAAATTTGTAAATTTTCACAAATCTAAACTCAACGGCACACGTGGCGTCATAATGTTGTGCTGGCGCTGCAGGCATCTTTGTCACTGGGTTGTCATACAAAAACAGCACCTTTTTATAATTTATATATATATATAAACAGCTTCTTTTATATTGGCGAGTTATTTTGCTGGAATGGCCGATGTTCGATATTTAACTTTATCACTAATATCAGCCAATACCGATACCATGCCAATAATATCGTTCATCCCTAGTTACATCAATAATTAAAGTTCTAATGTTATTAAAGAAATGCATATTGCTCGACACCTTTCATGTCCGAGTTTTGGACATGAATAAACTACAAAATTTTTGCCTATTTGATAAAATTTAAAAGTTAACGTAAAGTATGATTGTACAAGATATCGCAAGCACTCAAATGATCTTTTAGAGTTACATATTGTTGTATATGTCTAAACACTGTACCAGTTATGTCAGGTGGGATTTTTATCTGCATTCCTGTGAACAAGTTTGGTGACCAGCAGGTATATAAGTAAGTCTGTCTGGAAATTTGTATGTAAATGCCATTTCTTTGTGTTTTTCTGTCCCTGCTTCCTCTTGGTGTTTTTATGTAGCTGTGAGGGGTGTGTTTATAGAAAACTTTGAGAATCTGCTTCTTAGCTAAGATTGCAGTTTGACTAGAAGTCTGGAATAGATTTTATGGAATCTGAAGAAGCTTCTTCAACACTTCTTGTTGTGATTTTTCTGCTTTTTTGTGCTCACTTGTTTTCATTGTGGAAGAAGGAGAAATACAGTAGATGAAAGCACTTCAACTTCTGCCTGCAATCAAGATGTGTTCAAATTTTGTGTACACTTCAAGGTTACCCAAACACTGCTGCCCCCCCCCACACACAGACGACCTTAGTAAAAATACACAGTATAATATTCTCTAATGAAGCGTTGAAGTTGTAAGAAGACTTTAACCTTCACCATCAAGACCAACGTCATTCTGAAGGAAGAGAGAAGTTTTAACAACTTTTCTGTAGTTTACTTCATCATTTAAGAGTTTTCAATTGAGGGGTTGTCAGATGTATTTTAAAAAATATAGCACAGAAAGAAAGAAGAAAGAAAGTGCTATGTGTCATAGTATGTTTCTATACAATGACGACATTAGTTCTCTACATTTAACCCATCACATATGAGATGCACCCTGGTGGAGCAGTGGACAGCTATGTAAGTGCCTGAGGACAGGAAGTCCTTTGCGTATAAATTAACTTAATTTTTTTTTTTTTTTTTTCCTTACTAACAGATTTTTCTTCCTTTTTTTCTTTGTGAGTTTAAGGTAAAAAAAATTAAAGTTAAACAGAGACACATTTTTGTTATAATCTGGGGGATATAAAAATTCATCTTTTAGCATTAATAGTGTTTAATTATAAAAAACTAAAGTAGCAGATGCAGCCTCCTCTCACTGTGAGAGACTCAAACAGGCTGAGCGTACCCAAACGTACATACTGTATATGTGTGACCACATATCAATGTTCAAGGTCTTTATTGTCATTCGCATCACATGTGGTACATGGGGTGGAACGAAATTGTGTACACAGGGTCCCAGTTACATCAAACAATAGCAAAAATGTAAAGTGTAAAAAGAAACAGTAAATAAGGATCTAATTTATACACTAAGATATACGCTAAATGAACGCCAAACAATACGCTAAAAGATCTAAGATACAATCTAATCTTGGTTAGGGATTTGTGAGTCTAACAGCCTCAGGGTAGAAGCTGTTCCTCAGTCTAGTGGCTCTACACTTAATGTTCCCCAACCTCCTGCCTGAGGGGAGCGGGGCAAAATGTGAGTGTGATGGGTGAGTGGGGTCCTTCATGATGCAGGTGGCTCTCTTCCTGCATCTAGAAGTGTAGATGTCTGTGATGGTGGGGAGACTGACTCCAACAGACTTCTGTGCAGCCTTCACCACTCTCTGCAAAGCTTTTCTTTCTGCAGCTGTGCAGCCTGCATGCCACATGTTGATGCTGGAGCACATGATGCTCTTCACTGCACACCTATAGAAGGAGGTGAGGACTGAGCGTCCCAGTCTAAGCCAGTTTCCCAGTTTAAACTCGAAATTAAGTCTTTAGTGTCAATGTTACAACTTTAATCTTGTCAGGATGATTGATTTGAACTTGCAATTTTAGTCTTGATGATATGACTTTAGTCTCAATGTTAGGACTTTAGCCTTGACATTGGCTTTAGCTTTGACTTTAGGCTTTAGCTTTAACATTGACTTTAGCTTTGGCATTAGTGCTGTAGCCTTGACATTAAGGTTTTAATCTCAACATTAAGGCTTTAGCTTTCACATTAAAGGCTTTAGCCTTGACATTAGGACTTTAGCTTCGATTTCAGGGCTTTAGCCTCGACATTAAGGCTTTAGTCTCAACATCAGGGCTTTACCCATCCCTCCATCCATTTTCTTCTGTTTATCCGGGGTCGGGTCGCGGGGGTTGGGTCGCAGCCCAAGTAGGGAGGCCCAGACTTCCCTCTCCCCAGCCACTTGGGCCAGCTCCTCTGGAGGAATCCCAAGGCATTCCCAGGCCAGCCAAGAAACATAGTCCCTCCAGCATGTCCTGGGTCTTCCTCTGGGTCTCCTCCTGGTGGGACGTGCCCAGAACACCTCACCAGGGAGGCGTCCAGGAGGCATCCTAGCCAGATGCCCGAGCCACCTCAACTGGCTCCTCTCAATGTGGAGAAGCACCCTCCCGAATGACCGAGCTTCTCACCCCATCTCTAAGGGAGAGCCCAGACACCCTGCGGAGAAACTCATTTTGGCCACCTGTATTCGTGATCTCATTCTTTCGGTCACAACCCAAAGCTCATGACTATAGATGAGGGTAGGAACGTAGATCGACCGGTAAATTGAGAGCTTCGCCTTTGGACTCAGCTCTCTCTTCACCACAACAGACCGGTACAGCGCTCGTTTCACTGCTGACCCTGCACCTATCCGCCTATCGATCTCGCGCTCCATTTTTCCCTCATTCGTGAACAACATCCCGAGATACTTAAACTCCTCCACTTGAGGCAGGACCTCCTCCCTGATTCGGAGAGGGCACTACCCTTTTCCGGCACAAGACCATGGCCTCGGATTTGGAGGAACTGATCTTCATCCGGGCCATGTCACACTCGGCTGCAAACCGCTCCAACGAAAGCTGTAAATCACGACCTGATGAAGCCAATAGGACCACATCATCTGCAAAAAGCAGAGACACGATCTTAAGGCCACCAAAACAGATCAGAATCAGAATAAACTTTATTGGCATTGCACCGAGATACAACGCGAATATGTACATACAGTCGTCCGAAGATGGGCGGAGTTCACGAAGCTGCGGCTAAAAATAATTTAACTCGGCCCTCTTATTCTTATTCAGAACAATATTTTGCTTAGATGAGAAAAGGAAAGAAAACATGAGGAGAGA
>NC_056498.1:21943883-21969801 GCF_014905685.2 Nematolebias whitei
AAGAGCCCCCCCCCCAGCCATTGTCCAGATAAAATGTGACATTCATCTTCAGCTCAGTTGAGGTTCTGTTACATGTCCACGGCCTTGGGGAAGGGAGGGGTGAGGAAACAGTCAAAGCATCTTTGTTGTTTTCAAAACATTCCAGGAGGAGTTGAGATAAGTCTGGCATCAAGGCCACAGTTTGGGTCAAGCAGAACTCGTGAATTGTTGTTTCTGCCTTTAAAGTCTTGTTGTACATATTCTCTGATGGAAACTCCAAAACAGCCAAATTGATCCTTTACTCCAAAAGTCAAGCTCACAGCTTATCCAGATTATTCCCACCATTCATGAGTGCTGCCAGGAAGATCACAGTCCTGATAACAGCTGCTCCAACTCCCTGACACAGCTTCCCACATTCATTCCGAGCACTGTTGAGCTTCAACACATCCACACGAGTTTGTAGACAATCCAGATTTCATCAACCCAAACCGCAAAAACCAATTGTCACCATGAATCCAATTGTTTCTGTCGAGGTAAGAGGGTCCTCCTTACCCTGACTCCTGTCGGGAGAAGTTGTTCGATTTTGTTGAGAGACCAGCTGATCCTTCGAATTAAGAGATATGCAGAAAAAAAAAGAGGCTTTTTAAGGGTTTAAGGGTTCACAAGACAAAAGAGCGCAGCATGGAAGCGGGGAGGGGGGATAGGTGAAACATGTCTGTTCCACCGGAGAATAGAAGGAAAAAAAAAAAAAGATCCCCTCAACACCTTGGTTGCACCTAGAAATTCTGTCCATAAAAGTTATGAGCAGAATCGGTGACAAAGGGCAACCTTGGCAGAGTCCAACTCTCACTGGGAACGAGCCTGACTTACTGCCAGCAATGCAGACCAGGCTCTGACACCAGTCGTACAGGGACCTAACAGTCCATATCAAAGGGCCCGGTACCCCATACTCCCGGAGTACCCCCCACAGGGCTTCCCGAGGGACGCGGTCGAACACCTTCTCCAAGTCCACAAAGCACATGTTGACCGGTTGGGCAAACTCCCACGCACCCTCCAGGACCCTGTTGAGGGTGTAGAGCTGGTCCAGTGTTCCACAACCAGGACGAAAACCGCACTGCTTCCCCTGAATCTGAGGTTCGCCTATTCGACAGACCCTCCTCTCCAGAACCCCCGAATAGACCTTACCAGGGAGGCTTAAGAGCTTTAGCCTCAACCTCACAACTTAAATGGGAAATGACCCAAAATACAAAATCTTATTTTATTGTCTGAGTGATATTAGAAAGCCTTGTATAAATTTTAAATCAAGGCCAAGGTTCTTGGTTGTCATTCGCATCACATGTGGTACATGAGTTGGAATGAAATTGTGCACTCAAGGTCCCAGTTACACCCCAAAATAGCAAAAATGTAAAGTATAAAAAAGAAATGGTATACTATTGTCCATTGCTGTCATCATTCTTTGTTGAAATCAGGTCTCTCTTGTAAATGAGTCCTCGAGGCTCAATGGGATTTACCTGTCTAAATAAAGGTTGAATGAAAAAATACAAGGATCTAAAATATATGCTAAACCCTAATAATGTAACATTATACGGTATATTAAACAGCGGCCTGAACATGAGTCTGTTGTGAGCAGATGGGTATGAGTACAGCAGCTTAAAGGCAAGAATTCAGCAGCATGGGTGATCAGCAGCACAGACGAAGTGACATATCACTAGTTAAAGTGGCATTACAGTGATTTTTCTGGTTATGGATTTACGAGTCCAACAGCTTCAGGGTAGAAGCCGTTCCTCAGTTTAGTGGCTCTACACTTAATGCTCCTCAACCTCCTTCCTGAGGGGAGCGGTGCAAAAAGTGTGTGTGCTGGGTGAGTGGGGTCCTTCATGATGCAGGTGGCCCTCTTCCTGCACCTGGAGGTGTAGATGTCTGTGGTGGGGAGACAGTCTTCTGTGCAGCCTTCACCACTCTCTGCAAAGCTTTTCTTTCTGCAGCTGTGCAGCCTTCATGCCACACGTTGATGGTGGAGCACAGGATGCTCTCCACTGCACACCTGTAGAAGGAGGTGAGGACTGAGCTTCCCAGACCAGCTCGTCTCAGCCGTCTGAGGAAGTAGAGTCTCTGATGAGCTTTCTTGATCAGGCTGGTGGTGTTGCTCCAGCTGATGTTGTCATTCAGGTGTACACCCAAGTACTTGTAACTGGAGACATATCGTCCTATGTTCACAGGGGTTTGGTGTGCTTGCTCCTTCTGAAATCCATAATCATCTCCTTCGTCGTCTTCACATTGATGTGGAAGTTGTTCATTCATGAAGAATGTTTGGTCATTCAATGTTTTACCTTTTTCCTTGTTGAAAATGTTTTTTTTTTAAATCACCAATAAATGCTTTCATTAGCAGGGTCTCAGTTTGAATTCTCAAATACTTCTTTAGGATAAAGTGTTTTTTACTTTGACCTTCCTACAGTACTCAGCTTAGAATTTTTTTTTTGTAATGCCTAAATCAACACACCCCTGTGACCCAATGGTTTTATTCCATTCATGCAGGACCAACAGATCTCCCCTGGCAACCAAAGCAGGCAGGGCTGACCGGCTCAGTTTGATCGCCTTCGGCATGTGTGTGTGTGTGTTTGAGTGTGTGGTTGATGACATCATCAGCTTTAATAGTCAGCTGCTGCAGCGAGAGCGAGAGCGAGCAAGAAAGAAACAGGAGGGGAGGGAGGACTCAGCATTTACACACTCATGCACACATGCGCAGTCTCTCGCGCTTACACAGCCCTACTTGTCTTCCTTCGGTAAACATGGCAGCAGCAGCAGCAGTGAATGACACAAACGGCCAACAGAGCCTGCTGAAGCCTAGCTCGATTTAGCCTAGCTTCATCTTAGCTGTCAACATGGAGGAGGACGACGCCACAGCCAACCCCTATCTGCCCTACGACGGGGGAGGGGACACCATTCCTCTGCAGGAGATCCCTAGAAGAGGTACGCCACATCTCCTTCGATTCTTTCCTCACGCCTCTCTTGCGATTACTGAGACTGATCTGCTGCTTCTTTCTTAGCGAGTGCGTGAGTTCCTATGTCAGGCAGACAGGTTAGGTAATTGTCACTGATGATAATGATGAAGAATGGAAACTGGAAAGCCTGTGTGAATTAGATTCCTTTGGAGAAAACAGCTCCTGTAACATCTATCTCTGTGTTGATCATTAACCGGCTGTGTGTGTGCCAGAGATGAAGAGATAAAAGGTTGCTTGACTCTGGAAGCTTGAAGCAGTGACTGAAGAAAATAAAGATTTAAAGGGTAACTTTTCTACTGAAACACACACAAGCTCTTGGATTTGCGTATGTTATTTTATGTTCATATAAATGTAAATATAAGTTGTGTGAGGACACCTGTTGGCAAATGACAGGATGGTGCCTGAAGTCGTGAGTAACTGGCTCAGCAGGATCAGGTTGTTGCTTAATTTTACAATCATTTTATGACTGTTTCAAGTTCTTGACCCGTATCTTCTGTGTTTTATCTTTTCATACGAGGCCTCTAAATAGATTTCCTCTCAGTAATATGAGTGCCTTTGTTCCTTTTTAGATTATTACAGTGAGCGAGCAGAGTTAGTACAGGTCTGCTTATTCTACCTGGAACAAAAACCTAGATCTGCAGATTTTTTAACTTTTTTACTTAAGTAAAAATATGCTTTTTATCAGCTTCAGATTACAGTAGTTTGTGTATTTCATTTGGTAAAATGTGATATTTATTTTTTTGGTCTTGGCCATAAGCAAAATAATAATAACAACAACAAATTGCAGTTCAAACAAGTTGAGTAGTTTGTCAAAACTGTGTACTGTTTTTGCAAAACAAAACCAGTAATTTTGGCATCTGGAGGTCATTAGCCTCCAACCTTCTCCCAGCTGTTAAAAACCAGCATGTTGGATGTAAACACAAAATTCCAGCCTCCTTATAATGCAGAATGCAAAGTCTTGAGGATTTTTCCTCTGTGATCCATTTATTTAGCTATTCTTTTCAGTAACGCAGGGACTCTGTTGGTCTGCTCAGCATGCTGGTGTTGGCCAGCACCATGTCTTCTCAGGCTGCACTGAGTGTTTGAGGGTCAGTTTATGATCACATGACAGCTGAACAGACTAACCCTGCTGAGCCACCGTGTCCTAACCCAGCTGCCTCTAAACCTCCCTGATCTGATTTACTCACTACTATAGTAGGAATATTGAACAGAATGCAGAGGTGGTCTCCATGCATAAGACAGAAATATTCTAATAAGTACAATTACTAGTAGTTTACTGATACTAGTTATAAAGGCTGAATTAAACCTTGCATGTTTTAGAGAAGTGGAACTGACAGTCAGCAGACCTGTGCGCGCTGATGAGGCTTGTAGTCCTGATGCAGGCTAAACAGAACTGCAGTGTCACTGTGCTAAAGGGACTGAAACCGAGGCCTTATTTTTCTGTCTTTTGTCTGCGTGCTCGCTCAACCGTCAAATCATGTTGCTGGAGACACATCGGTGCTCCCCTTAGGTTTCTGTTTTCCGTGTCGTCACCATCGCTTTGTTCCAATTCAGATGAGAGCTCCCTACTAGTGCAGTATCACAAAGATGGGCTCATCAAATTTATCGTGTGATTTATTTTGTAAAAGTTGAAAAAAAATTTTTTTTAAGGCATAACAATTTTTGTTGTTTAAACAGACGTGATTTTGTTAAAACAATCTGTTTTAGTCTTTAGTGAAAAAATTGATCTTCGTAACTCCTGTTTACCATAAACACCCAGTTTGTGCTGCAGAGATAAACCATTTATCCATCATGATGTTTGTGTGGACGTGTGGTCATTTCTTGTTTTGCAGTTTTTGTGGCGCTATGAAATTTTTCTTGTCTGTCTTGTTGCTTTTTTGTCAATAGTCGGGCAATAAAAATATCTACATTGTTTGTTGTTTACAGTAAATCCTAAGGACACATAGGCCAAATCATAGACATATGCAGTAACAGACTAAGACCCTGTTTACACGACAGCAATCCAATGAAAACAATTTTTTTCCCATTTCTATTAACACATTTACATGAAAACGTTCTGCAAACCGGATTCCAAAAAAGTTGGGACACTAAACAAATTGTGAATAAAAACTGAATGCAATGATGTGGAGGTGCCAACATCTAATATTTTATTCAGAATAGAACACAAATCACAAATCAAAAGTTTAAACTGAGAGAATGTATCATTTTAAGGGAAAAATCTGTTGTTTCCAAATTTCATGGCGTCAACAAATCCCAAAAAAGTTGGGTCAAGTCCATTTTTACCACTGTGTGGCATCCCGCTTTCTTCTTACAACACTCCTCAGACGTCTGGGGACAGAGGAAACCAGTTTCTCAAGTTTAGAAATAGGAACGCTCTCCCATTCATGTCTAATACAGGCCTCTAACTGTTCAATCGTCTTGGGCCTTCTTTGTCGCACCTTCCTCTTTATGATGCGCCAAATGTTCTCTATAGGTGAAAGATCTGGACTGCAGGCTGGCCATTTCAGTACCCGGATCCTTCTCCTACGTAGCCATGATGTTGTGATTGCTGCAGAATGTGGTCTGGCATTATCGTGTTGAAAAATGCAGGGTCTTCCCTGAAAGAGATGACGTCTAGATGGGAGCATATGTTGTTCTAGAACCTGAACATAGTTCTCTGCATTAATGGTGCCTTTCCAGACATGCAAGCTGCCCATGCCACAAGCGCTCATGCAACCCCATACCATCAGTGATGCAGGCTTCTGAACGGAGCGTTGATAACAACTTGGGCTATCCTTGTCCTCTCTGGTCCGGATGACATGGCGTCCCAGTGTTCCATAAAGAACTTCAAATTGTGACTCATCTGACCACAGAACAGTCTTCCATTTTGCCACACTCCATTTTAAATGACCCCTGGCCCAGTGCAAACATCTGAGCTTGTGGAGCTTGCTTAGAAATGGCTTCCTCTTTGCACTGTAGAGTTTCAGCTGGCAACGGCGGATTGTGTTCACTGACAATGCTTTCTGGAAGTATTCCTGAGCCCATTCTGTTATTTCCTTGACAGTGACATTCCTGTTTGAGGTGCAGTGGCGTTTAAGGGCCCGGAGATCACAAGCATCCAGTAGAGTTTTACGGCCTTGATCCTTACGCACAGCGATTGTTCCAGGTTCTCTGAATCTTTTGATGATGTTATGCACAGTTGATGATGATAACTTAAAAGTCTTTGCTATTTTACGCTGGGCAACATCATTCTGGTATTGCTGCACTATCTTTCTGCGCAACAATGGTGGACTTGGTGATCCTCTTACCATCTTGGCTTCTGAGAGACACTGAAACTCTGAGAAGCTCTTTTTATACCCAATCATGTTGTCAATTGACATAATTAGTATTAATTGGTCTTCCAGCTGTTTGTTATATGCTCAATTTCCTTTTTCCAGCCACTTATTGCTACTTGTCCCAACTTTTTGGGGATTTGTTGACACTGAAATTTTGAATCAACATATTTTTCCTTTAAAATGTTACATTTACTCAGATTAAACTTTTGATCTGTCATCTATGTTATATTACGAATAAAATATTACATTTGCTATCTCCACATCATTGCATTCAGTTTTTATTTACAATTTGTTTAGTGTCCCAACTTTTTTGGAATCCGGTTTGTATTTTTTTCTGTTTACACAACAAAATACACCGGGACGTTTTTGAACCATTGCACTCTGGAACCCGTTCTCAAATTGTGCCGTTGTCAGAGAAAACATTCGCTATTTTTGTGTAAATGAACAGTACAAACGCAACAAAACTTCCATTTTCACCAGAAATTGTTCTTGTGTAAACAGGGCCTCAGTGACTGGTTGTATGGATTTAATTCAGTCTGACAGATATTGTACTAAAATATGACGGTAGTATACCTGGATTATTGAGCATGGACTTTGTTATGGCGGTAGTAGTTGAATTTTTCTACACATTGTCCAAATACATTTAATTGCATGAGATCATTGCCTAAGACTTTAGCAAAAATTCTTAGACAGCCCTGTTTGTCTGTTAGCAAAATATCTCAAGGACTATGGATGGGTTTTAACAAATCTTTTAGAAAATAATTATTGTAATGTACACCAACTGATTAACTTTTAGTCAACGCAATCGAAAATGGATGCCAAAGCTAGCTGACATTAGCCAACACAAAAAATGGCCACATCTAGGTGAGTTTTACACACGTTGAGCTAAAATTTCATCTTCTAGTAGCTGAGAGTAGCACACACACTTAGCGTTACATCTCAGAATTTCCAGAAATCGAGCATAGCGTTATTTTTCAGGTTTGACCAACACGGCTCCAGCTCTTTCTCAGCACATGATGATGGCAGTCTTAAAGTCCGGCATGAAAGGCTGTGGGTGGTATGCATTCCTTTAAAGGATTCTAGACCTTTAGCTTTATTTATTTATTTATTTTCACTTATGTGCAAACGTTATCTTCAGGTTCAGAAACGTCACGGATCAGTAATTTCCAAAAACCACTCCTCCAGATCATTTTTCTGCTGAGTCAACATTATCGCCCTGATCTCCCCAGCTCTCCATTACTCTCGCATGCACATGGTTACTTGTTGTCTTTATTAAGACATTTATTCAGTCCAGATCTTTGTGTGCAGCCCAACCCTTAATCTAACCTTAATCCTAGCTCTAAATTCTGTCTTTAGACTTTTATTTTCACAAAAGAGATTGGTTGTGAAAATGTTAGTCATGCTAAATATGCTTTTGTTCAGTTAACAAAAAAGAAGAAACGCCATTTGTTTTTGGACAAATGTCTTAGACTAAAACCTTCACATTGAAATATTTTTCTCTTTTCAGATTTTTGGGAAGGGTTTGTGTCATGTCAGAATAAATATACCATTATCCTACCTACATTTTTTTTAATCCCTTTTGTAGCAAATGTCAAAGCGAGTTTTATGACCTCTTTTTGAGATTCTGTTTACTTACACTGGAAAACGTTACTAATTTATTTAGTTTTTCTGCCAACAAAATATTTTTGCCTATTGTTTTTTCTTGCTCCTCTTATAAAGGCAAATATTACAGATGTAATGCCACTTCATAATCAGTTTTATTACTTAGATGAGCACTAGCTAATGTTTACTTTGTTTAATATAGATTACAGTAGTTTATCAGCCACGAGCAAAGCTTTGCTTGGTGCTTCCTAAAGCTGCCGTTGCCATCAAGGATTGTTGTATCTCTGAAAAATGCTAACAGGAAATTATTTACATACAGGAAGCAGTATTTCTATGCTAGCATTATGATTCCTAAAGATCTTGGTTGAAAACTTGCTATAAATTACCCCACCCTTTCACACTGTGTCCTTAAATTTAACAAAATTGTCAAGCACCAGCAGGTCTAAAACTATAATATGCACTGGTAGAAAAGACCTGATACAAACCCTGAGAAATACATTGATGTTGCTAATGGCTTTGAGAATCACCTTGTGAGTTCTAAAATACTATTTTCTGTCAGACTGTGTTGTTCTAGTTTATTTTCACAGATTAAACTGAAGAACAGAACAAATAGTCTTTGTGACAGGCTCTTTGTAACTAAGCACCTAAAACGTCTGTTTAAATCTGGTTCTTTGCTAAGTTGTCTGATATGTGTTGATACAACACTGGCTCATCCCTTGAGTTAGGAAACATTTTATTATCTGAATCATTCACAAGTCCAAGTTGAACCGCTTAACAAAGAAACGGAAACATTTCCCAGGAAATTTCAGGTACTGGATGAAAATTAAGTGATAAAATAGCTAATATCAAAAGTTTGTATGAAGAAAGAGGGAGCAGATATTAGTTTTGTTGCAGGCCCACAACAGAGAGATTGGTGGTTTATGTACACACAGAGCTGTGATGTCACAGCCCAGCAGTGCAAATTCAGCACATAGGGTGCATCTGACCCAACTCCCTGCCTATATTGTTTCTTTTTATAAACATAGGTTGTATGATTTGACTGAAATTACACAGTAAACATGGTGTAGGGTGTCAGTATTTTGCTAACCTCTGTTTGACAGTGTGTATTACGGCTGTGTCAGCAGATCCTGAAGCTGTAGTTTTTGTTAGAGTATTATAAACCACATGCAGTTTGACAGCAAATATATATATTTTTTTCCTTTAAGAAAACATTATCCCGCAGTTTCCTCTATATGTGAGAGTTAAATTTCTCTGACAGTGATCAGTTACCTACAACCTGCTAAACCCTCAGTAACATCCTCTGCTGCCAGCTGAGTCGGAATGCTACAGGAAGCAACAACGTGCCTGGCTGACGTGCCATCGTGCTTAACCGTATTTTAAGAATACTAGAAATTGCGTCCCCGCCTTTTTCAGTGTTTGAGAATGTAAACCAGCAGGAAGCAATTTCAAGTATCTGCCATTTAGGGAAGCAAGGTTGTACAGAAGGGCAGTAACCTCCATACAAAAGCCTCACCTACACACACACTCCCAACAGTTCGTCACACTGTCCGTCACAGTGTGACGAGAGACTTTTCTAAGCCTTTAATAACTAATTAAAATAAAACGTATTGGGGAAAAATACATTTGAAAATAGAGCAGCAAATTTTTAAAGACAAATATGCTAATCAGCATCAACCCATCCATTATTTTTACCCGCTTTTTCCTTTGTCAACACTTTAAACAACTATTTGAAGTGCATTTTTTATTTTTTAATCAGGAAAAAGTCTCATTCATTTTACATGAAGGGGTAGGACTTAACACTTGTACTGCAGCTAGCCACGAGGAGGCACAGATCTTTTTTTTGTGGCTTCAACTTCTGGATTCCAGTTCTATTTTTAGCTGTAATGTATATCATTGTGTCACATGTCTTTTCATTTAATAATGAAGACTATCTTCAGCTAAACATATAGGAAAATTATTCTTTGACCATTCAACAAGGCGCAGGGGTCGACATAAGCGGTTTCCGTTTGTCAGAGACGACCTGTTTTCATCTCGGACAACCAGATCTCTCCTCTATAATCAAGTGAAACGGTAATGTTTGTTTACATGGAGGAGGCGGTACTTAAAACCTCTACTGAAACCAGCCTATGGGAACCCTGGTCCTCTTCTGGCTTCAACATCCAGGTTACTGTCAAATGTCTAATTTTTATTAATAGTTCATGGTGTAAAAGCAATATTTTCTGTTCATTTAAAGCAAGATGTTAGATGTTATTACTGTTTTTCTTATACATTTTATTGTTGGATGTAACTGGGACCCTGTGTACATAATTTCGCTCCACCACATGTACCACATGAGGTGCGAATGACAATAAAGAAACTCTGACTCTCTGACTCTGACTCTGAAGATTGTGAGGTACCTATGTGGATCGATCTGATTTCTTGTCAGAAAAAGAAGAAAGCTTCAATAAATTCAGTTGTCGCTTGACTTTCTACTGCAGGTAAGACACTGATTTCTCTAAAATCTTCATGCAACCCAGCTTAAAAATAGTTTGTCCAGGCAGCTACCAAATATTTTGCGTGTGTTGCGATGCCACATCCAGCATCTTATCTCATATTTATAAAATCTTTTCAACTCATTTTTATGAGCTGCCCGTTTCATTTTTACATGTTTACAAGACTGAATCTGTTTCTGAATGCTCTCAAACATCCAAAACAAGTTGTGTTTGAATCTCTTCCTCTCCTCACTAGTCTTTGTCTTTTATCCTCACAGAACTGTCTTTGTGTCGCAGATGAATACTTGTGTCATCAGAAGTAGGAGGTTAAGCTCCGCCTTTCTCACAGCTTCAAATGTCACTAGATGCCCCCCTCCCTTATTTATCAATGATTCTTTGTGTCAAAATGAATATTGACTCTAAATTTTGCCATAAAACAACCCACTGTTTCTTCTCTGTTACATCTAATGTTTAGTAGTTCTGGTTTTTAGGGTGACATCAGCTTTGGAGTCTGGATTTAAATTAAAGCCTCTGCAGTAAATCCTTATCTTGAATAAAATAAATCTGTAGTTTTCAAAGGTTTACAACTAAAAACCTGTCCTGAATGATGTCGATTCATTTTAATGACCTCTAGAAGTTTTCTTTAGTGAAATAAAATCATCACACTTCAATCCACAAAGAGAAATGGTTGGCCTGTAAATCCTGTGATTGTCTTTAAATAAAATAGTAGAAGAAGAAGAAGAAGAAGAAGCCCTTTGGCTGCTTCTTCACGCTCTTTAAATATGAGTGGAAGTGAGTCAGTTTGAACCTGTTTGACCAGTCAGAACAGATCAGAGTGATGTTCTGGCTTTAAAGCTGTGTTAGGAGAAAATCTCTGTACTAAACCTTTGTATCAAAGTTCTTGTTTTCTGTTTTCTCCTCGGAATTTATTTAGTTTTTCCAAAAACAGTTAGAGAATTGTTTTCTTTCTCTCTTTTTTTTTTTTCATCATTAAGTTATTCATCACTATATGATACATGCAATATCTGATTCGTGACCTTTTCTGTTGGTGCAAGACTTATTGTTTTATTGACATACGCATGGTGTTTGAATTATTTAGTTTATTTTTTACTTTGTCTACAATGAAAACTGAGCAAGAACTGTTCCAGATAAGCTCTGATCCAACCCTCTAACTTTGATTAACTGACCTTGGTAAAGTCACTTTGGTCACATTGTAATGAGATAATTGAAAACTTTCTCCTGGATATCAGTGGTTATAATGTTTTGTGTCCAAAGATTAAATAAATGTTAATGATAATTTAGATTATATGTCCTGAAGTTTTTTTTTTCTACATCAGTCTTAAAGGAAAGGTCTGTATTTCTTTGAAGTGGAGTTCTTAGAGGTATTATCAGCAAATGATAAAAATCTACAAGAGGACATGAGCGGGATTATCATTTTAAAATATCATCAAATTAAAGTTTCTCTCATAGGAAGAAAACAAACTAAATGCTAGTCAGATACACAATGGCAGGTCGAGAATCACAAGCTAAGATGGAAATAGTATCAAATGAAAACAATTAAATTTTAACAATTCATTTAAGGAAATTAGATCAATTTGTTCTCTTAATATCTTTTCTATCTTATCAAGATACTCAAAGCTCTTTACAGACTGTGTCCTCATTTACCCATTCATACAGCACTGTATATTTCTGTACAAAGATTAATCAGAGCTTTATCACATTCATACACTGATGGGACACACATCGGAGGCAATGAGGGGTTCAGTGTCTTGCCCAGGGACACTACAGCATGCGACTGCTGGTGAAATCGAACCCCCAACTCTTGGAAGATGACTGCTCTAACCACTCAACCAGAACTGACCCAAGAGTAAGACTGAAAGTCTAAGAACTAAAAACAAAACTGAATCTCAGAGGTGACGGGGTATTTTAGGGCATTTTCAGTCATGGGCTCCAAACTTTGGAACAACTGCTCCCCAACATCAGGCAGGCCACCCCCCTTCCTGTTTTCAAATCTGTGCTCAAACACACCAGTTTTCTCTACCATTTCACACAGTGCGAGTTGATTTCGTAATTTTGTTCTGTGTTTTTATATTTAATGCTTTTAATTAATGTTTCAGTATTATCATTAGTGTAATGTTGTCCATTAATTTACTCTCACTGTTGTCATTGTTAAGCACTTTGGTAACAGCTGCTGTTTTAAATGTGCTCTATAAATAAAGTTTGCTTGACTTTTGCAACTTGTACGTGTGCAATTTCTGGAAACAGACATGACTTTAGTTTTCAGTGTAAATAACCATAGACTTCCATATAAAATAGTTTATAGTTTATAAAATGGCTTAAAAAATAGTTTGGAGTTGTTTTTAGATGACAGCAGTCTGCTTTGGTCTTGGCCTAACTATTAGCTGACTAGCCATTAGCTGGTCTCCCCCTAAAAGAACTTCAGCCTGTACATCAAACTGACAACCCTGAGCGGTTTCTGCTGCAGATGAGATACTCATTACTAAAAACAACTCCATAAAACACCACTTCAACCAGAACATTTCCTTTAGCCTTGCTTCAAGGTGGACCGTGAATGTTCTCAGAATCATAAGTCCTGTTTTATTCCCTTCAGGGTGTAACTACGCCATGTCTAACGGGGGCGGGGCCCCCAGCAGTTCCACCCACTTGTTGGACTTCCTGGAGGAGCCCATTCCCGGCGTGGGCACCTACGACGACTTCCACACCATCGACTGGGTCCGCGAGAAGTGCAAGGATCGGGAGAGACACCGGAAGGTGAGGACGGACAAAACAAAACTTTAAAATCCTAAAACGTTTCAAACACACCAGCATTGTTCTAAATCAGAGTCAGAGAGTCAGAGTTTCTTTATTGTCATTCGCACCTCATGAGGTACATGTGGTGGAGCGAAATTATGTACACAAGGTCCCAGTTACATCCAACAATAAAATGTATAAGAAAAACAGTAATAACATCTAAGATATGAACTAAAAAAAACATCAACTAAATATACACTAAGCACTCATAACATAAAAACATTGAACATCAGCACAAACATGAACATGAGTCTGTGAGCAGATGTGCATGCATGAACACATCAACATTGAAACAGATCAGCAGCAACATGAAACAGATCAGCAGCAACATGATATGGTTTTTCACAGTGATTATTCTAGTTAGAGATTCATGAGTCTAACAGCCTCAGGGTAGAAGCTGTTCCTCAGTCTAGTGGTTCTACACTTAATGCTCCTTAACCTCCTTCCTGAGGGGAGTGGGGCAAAAAGTGTGTGTGCTGGGTGAGTGGGGTCCTTCATGATGCAGGTGGCCCTCTTCCTGCATCTGGAGGTGTAGATGTCTGTGATGGTGGGGAGGCTGATTCCAACAGATTTCTGTGCAGCCTTCACCACTCTCTGCAAAGCTTTTCTTTCTGCAGCTGTGCAGCCTCCATGCCACACGTTGATGCTCGAGCACAGGATGCTCTCCACTGCACACCTGTAGAAGGAGGTGAGGACTGAGCTTCCCAGACCAGCTCGCCTCAACCATCTGAGGAAGTAGAGTCTCTGATGAGCTTTCTTGATCAGGCTGGTGGTGTTGTTGCTCCAGCTGAGGTTGTCATTCATGTGTACACCCAAGTACTTGTAGCTGGAGACCACTTCCACCGCAGATCCTCTTATGTTCAGGGGGGTGTAGATGTTTTTGTTCCTTCTGAAGTCCACAATCATCTCCTTTGTCTTCTTCACATTGATGTGAAGGTTATTCTCTCTGCACCAGCTCTCCAGGTGTTCCACCTCTTGCCTGTAGCTGGACTCATCATTGTTTGTGATGCATCCCACCACCGCTGTATCATCTGCAAACTTTACAATGTGACAGCCTGGATGGGTAGCTGCACAATCATACGTCAGCAGAGTAAACAGGAGGGGACTCACCACACATCCCTGAGGAGAGCCAGTGCTGAGGGTTATGGTGGAGGAGGAGAAGTTGTGGATCCTCACTAACTGTGGTCTGTTTGTTAAAAAGTCTAGTACCCAGTTGCAAATGGAGGGGCTTAGTCCTAGTGTGGATAGTTTGTCCATCAGGGTTTGGGGGATCATGGTGTTGAAGGCGGATGTGAAGTCCACAAAGAGCATACGGACGTAAGAGTTTTTCTGCTCCAGGTGGTTGAGTGCAGTGTGGACCACAGAGGAGATTGCATCCTCTGTTGATCGGTTCTCACAGTATGCGTACTGATGAGGGTCCTCGTTGATGTTGATTGTTGTTTTGATGCGAGTCATGACCAGTTTTTCAAAGCATTTAGTGACTATCGGGGTGAGGGCCACTGGCCGATAGTCATTCAGACCAGTCACTGTAGAGCTTTTTGGGACTGGGATGATGGTGGCAGTCTTCAGGCAGGTGGGAACTGTCTCCAGGGTAAGTGAGGTGTTAAAGATGTCTGCCAGCACCTCGCAGAGCTGATCAGCACATTCCTTCAACACTTTTCCGGGGATGTTGTCTGGGCCAGTTGCTTTGTGCGGATTAATCCTCCTGAAGGTACTCCTTACTTCTGCTGAGGTCAAATAAAATATCAATAAATATCCTCAGACCAAAAATAAACAATATCTTATATATAGAATGGACTTTCAGAACATTGTTAGGGAATCAAAGAGTTTTATTTGAAGTAATCCATGTTATTACTCACAACAAACGGATTTCCTTGCGATTCATTTCTTTTTCACAAAACTTTTGTAATTGATTAATTCAGCAAGAACTCAAAAAAATTTTGTGCTGAACAGGAAGCATCTGATTTCTGGCTTCCTGCTGCTGCAACCGTTTGGACCACACGAAGAGTACAGAAAAAAAGAGTAACAGAAAACAAAATCTCCTGCGTAGAAAATCTAGAAAAACGTTTTGTTTTAAATAAGCATTGCATTTTTTTATTCTTCTGACCATTTGTTGTATGAGTCAATATCCACTGTATTTACTTACACCAGGGGTCGAGTAGCAAAATGAAACGACACACAATCTCCCTGCCGTTTATTGCTGCGCACTCATCCAAATGTTGACTCAGTAATTTAGACTTCCTGCAAATGTTTCAGCTCAGATCTTCTGTATGATGATAAGAATTTAAATGTTGTTTGAACATTTTGTTTTTATGACCCTTTTATTACCTGCCTCTCGTGAAGTGATGTAATAAAGTGATTTACTGAAGCACTAGAGGAAAGTGTGCCACTAGACTGCAGCTAATTTGCATTGTTTGTTTGTGTGTGGGCACAGATAAACAGCAAGAAAAAGGAGTCAGCATGGGAGTTCACCAAAAGCCTGTACGATGCTTGGTCCGGTTGGCTGGTTGTGACACTCACCGGATTGGCATCAGGTAACGCACCCGCTGAACAACAGTGCAAACGGACATGCAGAGTTATCTCCTGTGCTGCTGACTCGCAGGTTCTGCCTCAGGCTGCTTTAATCTCCCAGTCTTCTGCTCTCGATGATGAGCATTTCTCACGAGCACACTCTGACCTACAGAACCAAAGAAACAAGCTTCAGTCATCGTCTCTGTAAAACTCCCTCCAGAGAGGTTTTTATTAAGATTAAAAAAATAAATAAAGAAATTTGACAAGCCTTTGTTTAGTTTATGTTAGGGGACAAATTGGCAAAAACAAAATTCTTGAGTTTTTTTATTTATTTATTATTATTTTAATAAAACATTAGTGGTATGAACTGACTTTATTCAGTTTAAATGAAGTTGTAACAATTAAGACTTCAAATTTGGAACATGTTGGCCTCTAGATGACATTAATAAATAAATAAAATTACCTGATTTAAACATCACCGAGTTTCTTATTAAAATGTTATATTTATTCAAAGGATAGTCTTTGTTTGAATAGATTTAGTAAAATAGGCGCAGTATTGATGTAAATAAAATGTACACTTTTTAGACTAGAACTCGTGATGCTACAACTGAAACATTCGATGGGTTTAGAACATGCGACCTGATTTCCACCAAACCGTCTTCTTTTTCTGCTTCCTGGTTCCTCCTCTCCTCCACCTCCTCTCTCTCCACTGCTTTTTTCCCTGTTTGGTTCCCTCTGCCAGGCGCTTTGGCCGGCCTGATTGACATTGCTGCCGATTGGATGAATGACCTGAAGGAGGGCGTGTGTCTGAGCGCCATGTGGTTCAACCACGAGCAGTGCTGCTGGACGTCCAACGAGACAACCTTCGCTGAGAGGGACAAGTGTCCTCAGTGGAAGAGCTGGGCTGAGCTAATACTGGGGCAGGCTGAGGTAAACCAACACAAACACCAGGGAGGGAGATCAGACTTTGTGTGTTGCCATTACTTGTTTCACTGAATGTTGTTAATAGGAACACAGCAATATGCTGCATCCATTTACTGTATGTGATTTGTGTTTCCACTGAGTTTTAGCATGTTTCCTTCCTGTCTGCAGGGCCCCGGCTCATACATCATGAACTACTTCATGTACATCTACTGGGCTCTGTCCTTCGCCTTCCTGGCTGTCTGTCTGGTCAAAGTGTTCGCTCCGTACGCCTGCGGCTCGGGGATCCCTGAGGTGAGAGAAATGACGTATTTGTGAATCCCTTCTTCAAAAACACAACTGAAACTTCCTTGCAGCTGTGTACAGAACCTCTTTTTGAAACATCTTACACATTTTATTGATCTTTTAGAATCAGAATCAGAATAAACTTTATTGGCATTGCACCGAGATACAACGCGAATATGTACGTACAGTCGTCCGAAAGATGGGCGGAGTGCACGAAGCTGCAACTATAGAAAGCGCGGCCATTTTATCCTTATCAGATAATAATCTTAGATGGGAAAAGAGGGAGAAACATGAGGGTAGATAGTGGTATTACAAAAAAGATCTTTCACATCTTGTCTATCAGGACACGATTTGAGACATTAAAAAAAAAAAAAAACTCTACCAGCAAGCACAATTAAAACAGGATTACATTTGCATTTGACATCAAGGTGTTGATATTTAGTAGTTTTTTTAGGTTGCTGATGTCTGTTTCACAACACCAATCAATTTATGTTAGGTGTTAGGTGTCACTAATTCAGCAACGCATCAAATACAAAGTATTAACTGCTGCCACTTGAGGAATTGGTTCTGTGCACTTTCTGGCATCCCCAGTTTCTGTTGTTATGCTTGTTTTCTTTTTGCCATAAACTGCCCCAACATTTTTCACTTAGCAAGCAGTAGAGAACTACTACTGAACTTGCCGCTGTACACGTCGCACCGCCATACAAGTCACATCAGTCCAAGTATGTCTAATAAAGTAGGGAACAAAACAAATAAGTCGCTTTGCCGTATAAGTCGCATCTATTACATGTCACCGCTGATGCATCACGTTTGTTATGCATCACCGCTGACCACCTAGAAACATGGGCCGGTGTTGTGCCAAAAATCGATTGGCTGCCAAATGGCTGCCGCGAGAGCATGCATGGGAGGACTTTAACAAGAATTTAACAAGTTTAACACTTAAAAACAATTATTTGTTTGCTCAACATTATAGTAAAGGTGTGTCTCAGTCTAACATTTACTTAATAAATTCACTTTAATGGTCAAATCAGCTGCATTTCACCTGGGTGGTGCGACGAAATGCAGCTGATTTGATGTTTGCTCCAGGAGTTCTAGAGCGAGACGTTTGTGGCCTATATGGCAAGCCAAGTGTCTCATTAATAGCCACTTTTACCTATTAATGAGACGCATGGCTTGACATATTAGTCGAGGGCCCCCTAGCAGCTGAAAAATTGTATTGTTCAATATTTTCCATGTCAGAATGAATGAAATTGTCATATCTCAGCCCAAAATTGGGTTATAAATATAGGAAAAACATAAATAAGTGCTTCGCCATATAAGGGCATGCAAATTTATGCAAAAAAGGTGTGACTTACACGGTGAAAAGTATGGTAGTTAGATCAACACCTTGGCAGGGTTTCTTAAAGGCTTTAGAAAAGGCTGGTTGAAACCACTGATAAGAGTTTTTCATCAGTTTTATGATTTGAACTTATTTAAAATAAGTCATATTCTTGAGTTCAGCTTGTTTTTTATATTGAAGAAAGCATATTTGATCTTCACAATGTCTGATGTTTAGTAAATGTCCAACTCGACTCTAAATGAGAACTTTATTCTAACGTTTATCCTTTTATTTCCAGTCGGCTGAGCATATAATGTACAAAAAGACACTGAAATGGTATAAACATAGTCTAAAGCAAAATCTGCTTATATTGCTAATCGGATAATATTTTATGATGTATTTGTTTAATTTTGAGCTAGAAATGAAAAGTTCTATTTGTCACACAACAGTTGCATTACATTTTGCGTTTACATTACTTGAATTTGGCTTTGTGTTCCTTTTAGCACCTTTAGTCATGTTTTCCCTCTGCCTCCTTCAGATCAAGACAATCCTGAGTGGGTTTATTATCCGAGGCTACTTGGGCAAGTGGACACTGATGATAAAGACCATCACTCTGGTTCTGGCTGTGGCGTCTGGCCTCAGTCTGGGGAAAGAAGGCCCCCTGGTCCACGTGGCCTGCTGCTGCGGTAACATCTTCTCCTACCTCTTCCCAAAGTACAACAAAAACGAGGCCAAGAAGCGTGAGGTGAGGACGATGATGTTTAAGTCGTGCATGACCCTTTGAGAGATGGTCCAGTTGTTGATGACTCTGCCCTCTCAGGTTCTGTCTGCTGCCTCAGCTGCTGGTGTGTCTGTTGCTTTTGGAGCACCAATTGGAGGAGTCCTCTTCAGTCTGGAGGAGGTACATCAGCCCATCAAATTATTAATGAGCATTCAAGTTACACAAAATAGTGCTTATGACACAAATGTGCCTTAAATATATCCTCTATAAATAACCTTGTAAACTCTCCTGACCTCTCCAGGTGAGCTACTACTTTCCTCTGAAGACTCTGTGGCGCTCCTTCTTTGCTGCCCTGGTGGCAGCCTTCGTGCTGCGCTCCATTAACCCCTTCGGTAACAGCCGCCTGGTACTGTTCTACGTGGAGTACCATACGCCGTGGTACCTCTTTGAGCTCATCCCTTTTATACTTCTGGGAGTGTTCGGGGGGCTCTGGGGGGCCTTCTTCATTCGAGCCAACATCGCCTGGTGCCGGCGGCGCAAGTTGACCCGCTTCGGCAAGTATCTCTTGATTCTAGCTGCTTGTATCATTGAAGCCAGAACTCTTTAGCGACTTCTTCACAGTCTGACGTTGTCTCTCCTCAGGCAAGTACCCAGTGTTGGAGGTGATCCTGGTGGCAGCCATCACAGCAGTGGTCGCATTCCCAAATCCTTACACTCGTCAGAACACCAGTGAGCTGATAAAGGAGCTGTTCACTGACTGCGGTCCGCTGGAGTCCTCTCAGCTCTGCCAGTACCGCAGTCAGATGAACGGCAGCACAGCTTACACCGACAACCCCAACCAGCCGGCAGAGCCCGGCGTCTACTCCGCCATGTGGCAGCTCTGTCTGGCGCTCATCTTTAAAATCATCATGACTATTTTCACATTTGGACTGAAGGTGAAGTTTGATTCCAGATGAGCCATGTTCCGTTTTTGTTTTACCATCACTAAAACCTCTGGCTGCGACTCATCCGTAGGTACCGTCGGGTTTGTTCATCCCCAGCATGGCCATCGGAGCAATCGCAGGGCGAATCGTTGGCATCGCCATGGAGCAGCTTGCCTATTACCACCACGACTGGTTCTTGTTCAAAGAGTGGTGTGAGGTGGGGGCCGACTGCATCACTCCCGGACTCTATGCCATGGTGGGGGCTGCAGCGTGTCTGGGTGGGTCAACAAATAACACCGCCATGGCGTTGATCAGAACTTCTGTTAGTTTATATAAAAATATTTTTTTAAGCTATCAAAGCTAAGAAAAAAGCTTGTGTGCATATAAATTGTTGGTTCTGCTACTTCTGTCTTGTTTTATTTATTTCAGAGGCTAAAACTTTTGTTTAATATTTTCCTTTGTGTGTCTTTAAGAAAGGCCTCGGTTTTAAAACTAAAGCTCAAGGACATATTGATCCAAGGGCAGCAGGAGGGTTAATATTTCATTTTGAGATGTTGTTTACTGTATTTTTCAGCCTATAAGTTGCTGTTTTTTGCATAATTTGCATACCCTGCGACTTATACACCGAAACAACTTATTTGTTTTTCCCCCCATATTTATAACCCAATTTTTGACTGAGTATGACCGTTTACATTCATTCTGACATTGAAAATATTGAACACTACCATTTTCAGCCACTAGATGGCACTTGAGTAATATGGCATGCTGTTGTGTTATGTAATAGGTAAATGTGGCTATTAATGACACAATCGGCTTGCCGTAGAGTGTCACCTTCTTCCAGCTCTGGGATCATGTCTGGAGCAACCGTCAAATCAGGCTTCATTTCGCTGCGCCGCCCTGGCAAAATGCAGTTGATTTGACCATTAAAGTGCATTTATTAAGTAAAAGTTCAACTGAGACACACCTTTACTATAATGTCGAGCAAACAAATAATTGTTTTATGTGCTTATCTTGTTAAAGTTCGAAGAAATGTGCAGCGTTCTTCCTAATTTCCTCCCTCTGCGCGCCTCCGGAGCACCGAGGCAGCGAGCACTTTGGAAATGCAGCTGATTTTACCACTACAGTATATTTATTAAGTAAAAGTTCAACTGAGACCCACCTTTACCATAAAGTTGAGCAAACAACTAGTTGTTTTTAGGTTGTTATCTTGTTAAATTTCTAATAAAAGCACAGCGGGTCATCCCTCTGTGCGTTCTTACTTCCACAAATCGGCTTTTGAAATGCATCTGATTTGACTGTCAAAGTGCATTTATTAAGGAAAACTTCAACTGAGACACACCTTTGATATAATTTCGAGCAAACAAATAATTGTTTTTAAATGTTAATCTTGTTAAATTCTTGTTAAAGTCCTCCCTTGCATGCTCCCACAACCGCCATTTGGCAGCCAATCGATTTTTGGTTGTCAGCGGTGACGCATAATAGATGCGACGTATACGGCCAAGCAACGTATTTGTTTTTTCCACTTTATTAGACATATTTGGACTGATGCGACTTATAGGGCAGTGCGGCGGAAAACACGGTAATTGTTAATTCTTCAGTTTGTTGCACTCTTTTCCATCTGTAGGTGGTGTCACTCGTATGACCGTCTCCCTGGTCGTCATCGTGTTCGAGCTGACCGGTGGTTTGGAATACATCGTCCCCCTAATGGCTGCTGTCATGACCAGCAAATGGGTTGGCGATGCCTTTGGCCGTGAAGGAATCTATGAGGCTCACATTCGTCTGAACGGATACCCCTTCCTGGACGCCAAAGAGGAGTTCACGCACACGACGTTGGCCAGAGACGTGATGAGGCCTCGAAGCAGCGACCCGCCGCTGGCGGTGCTGACACAGGACGACCTGACAGTCGAGGAGCTGCAGGGCGTCATCAATGAAACCAGTTATAATGGTTTCCCCGTTATAGTGTCCAAGGAGTCGCAGAGACTGGTGGGCTTTGCCCTGCGCAGGGACATAACGATTGCTATAGGTAAACCTGCAAGAGAGGACAGAACAACATTGAGCAATGTAAAATGATACTACAGCTTAGTATGCTTGTCTTTTGTTCCTGTTATGTCAACAGAAAACGCTCGTCGCAAACAGGAGGGCATCATGTTGAACTCCAGGGTGTACTTCACTCAGCATGCTCCCACCCTGCCGGCCGACAGCCCTCGACCCCTCAAGCTGCGCTCCATCCTCGACATGAGCCCCTTTACCGTCACAGACCACACCCCCATGGAGATTGTGGTGGACATTTTCAGAAAGCTGGGGCTGCGCCAGTGTCTGGTCACGCACAACGGGTAAGTAGGATATTCACAAACTTTGTCTGAGTGGAAGGATTTATTCTCCTGGTCTCTGGTGATAATACGACGGCTGGTCCATTCTGAGGCTGACCGATGTTGCCTGGTGCCGCATGGTCTCACAGATTCTGCATGACCCGGTGTAACGGCTGCACTTCCTTTGTCCCTTCACTAAGCAGTAACGTGTGGTCTGCTCCAGCTGCTAACTTTAAACACTAACCACAGGTGACATGTTGGAGGGGAAATTGTGCGCATGAATCAAAGAAACAGATTGTATTCTTGTGATCTACTGTTTCACAAGATCGGTTTGTTGCTATGGTATAAATATTTTGACTGTATTTTTGATTTTTTTTTACAAAAGGTGGAACCAAATTAACAGCTTTTCTTTATAGTTATGGTGCAGGCTTAAATGAGTTCCTGTCTAATATTGGATTTGAAGAGTGTTTCCTGCTGGTGGAATGAAAAGTTAGGAGGTGTTTGTTCTTTGAATAACTTATTTAACAGATTAATTCCCAGTTTGCTGGAGAGAAACTGAGCAGCAGTGTTTATTTATTTGTTTTTATTTGGTTGTTTAGTTATTTTGTATTTATTAAAACTGTCAAATCAAACTTACAAAAAGACCAAAGCCATCAAAGTTTGTCTTTCAAAAGTTTATCTTCACTCGTCTAGTTGTTTTTGCCTCAAATTTACACTTGAAACTTGTGTTTGAACAGTTTGTAGCCTAAGAAAGTTTTTGATATTTGAGAATATAGAGCCTGTAGTTTACACAAAATCAGGTTCGTAGTTTAATTTTGGATATTGTATTGGAGGAGTTTATGTTATTATATCACTGTGTTTTATAGTAATATCATTAAGTAAAAAAGAAAAGAAGCCTGTGTCGTAACCAAAAGGTTTCAGGGAATTCAGAACAATTCTAAACAATGTTTCTAAACTAAACGCTCTAAAAGAGCACAGAATGTCATGATCTCCGCTCTCTCTGCCACCTGCCAGCGCTCTAGGCCACGCCCACTTCTTTGCTGCAGAGCGGAGATCGACACACTGCAGGAGGGAGCTTCTCCTGCACATGTGGACTGCACACAGGTGCAGCAGGTGCTAAATAATTTAAAATTTATTTAAAATTAAAAAGTCCTTGCGATTTTGTGGCTCATCCATGAATCAGCCAATTGTATGTCATGTCCACTTACTGTGAAAAACAGCAAAAGAGCGAGTCCGCGAAAGTCAAACCTAGGCCTGTCGCAATAAACAAATCAATCGCATGATAAATGAAAATTATCGACCATGTTTTCATTTATCGACTTCGTTTCTTCGTGTCTCTCTTTCTACTGAAGACGCTGGATGACAAAAAGCTCAACTCCAGTGTTCTTCAATGACCCCTTCCTTTCTCTTTGTTCTTTAAAATCTGTTTTAACGATCCAAAATTGCGTTTCTGGATCGTTAAAAGCAGCTAAGCTGAGAAGCTAAGCTAACAGGCCGACCTCCAGAAAAAAAATCTCCGTCTTGTTGAAGCTCCAAAATTCACGGTTGAAACCCGTGCCTTCGTGTAAAAGCTTGTTTTTCTTTGCAAAAAGAAACTGAGAACTTGCTTACTGATTTTCTTTTAAATTAAAAGCTTTGTGTGAAAATTGCTATGCTAAACAGCTCAAACCACACAGAGCATCTGCCATTTTGAGAAACAAAAAAAAAAAAAGGAAAGAGACAGCCCATGTCGTGTCAAGGGGCCTCCCTCCCATTTTTCTTAGAGACACTCTGCTCGCTCCCTCACTATCCATCCTTTGGTTCAGTCTTATACTGTCATCCGGTGGTCAAAACATGGTACTACACAAAAAATAAATTAACCAACGTTTATTCTTAAATTTGACAATAATTACTAAATATTGTCAAATTTCAAACAATGTTATCGTTTATCGCAATAATTTCTGAGACAATTAATCGCCCAGCAAAATTTATCGTGACAGGACTAGTCGAACCACAAAGTAGCGAGGGACTTCTGTATTTATATTTACATTTCTGACCTTCTGTCAGGCGTTGGTCCAGTCTGCAGTCTGCCACCTGACAGCAGCTGAACGGCTGTAGGAAGCCACTGTGTTTTTATGGCTCACCAAAGATTTATCCGCTTTATTTGTTTTAATCAGAAACAAATTCTGTGAAAATGTAATCTTACAATAATAAAAAAATGACCAATAAGATGCAGTTAAAAATAAAAACGATAACTCGGTAGGTAGTTGCATTAAAAAAAAAAACAATTAATAATAAAGAACAATTGTCCCCTCTGTCGTGGAAAAAAAGAGATTCCCAAACGATCAGGTGTTACACACACACACACACACACACACACACACCCCGCACTGTGGAGCTGTTATCAAAGCAGCTGCACACGACAAACGTCGGGGAGTTGTGGAAGATGAAAACACCTCAAGGACCTTCTCGGAACATGTCACTGTGTCTAACATATCAGTCAAACCTTGAGCATAATAAAGACGATCTCCTTACTGATCAAGACTGATTATAATATAGAGGAAAGATCATGCAAGCATTTTAATATCAATACCAACAAGAGGGAGTAGGCAAAATTATGAATTATAGATAAAAAAAGTAAAATAACAGAGCATGGTGAGTGCATATTAATTCCCTCGACACCCTCTTTTTCTTAAAATCTTTAAATGCGTAATACGGACACTAATATTGCTTTAAGACAAAATCATTATTGATTTGCAATAGGTCAGAGGACCTCAGGTGAACTTGTGCGCGTTGAAGTGTGATTCTGTAGAAAACGTATGAATAAATAATATCTTACTTGTTGACAACTTTTTGATTGACCTCAGTTTGGAGAAAGTTTAATTCTGATTGGACTGACAGCTGGTCTGAACGCAGTCGAAACCAAAGTGGATTGCAGACATCTTAAAGCAACTCCAGTCTACAAAATACACGTTCATCACAAAACGAGTTTTCAAGAAAGAGTATTTTATAAATCAGAGTAAAACTTTGTTTCTCCTAACTTTTTAAAGAGCCATCTGCAACAGGTAAGATAATTGTTTATACCATTTCCACAAAGTCCCAACTTCATAAAAGCTGAAATATCGTTTTAAATCTTTTTCTGGTTTTGGTCTTTTTGTGAGTTTTAATGATGATTTAAAAATAAATAAAGACACTCAATAATAGTTTTAATACTTAGACATTTGAATTTATTTTTTCATTGAACTTTATGGATTTTTAAAAATCATTTTGTTTATTTGTTATTTTCAGTAACATTTTCTTTGAATATCAAGTTACGTTAGTTTTTTAACGTTATATTTGATTTGTGCTGCTGCTGTTTGTTCTCTGTGCCTCTCCTCTGTTTGTTTGTTTGTTTGTTTATTTGTTGTTGCTGTGGCCAGTGTGCTGAGTAACAGGTGTGTGTTTCAGGATTGTGTTGGGCATCATCACAAAGAAGAATATTTTAGAGCATCTGGAGGAGCTCAAGCAGCACACGGAGCCCCTGGTGACTAGCCCCGCCCCTTTCACACACACACGTGACCTCTTCCCCCACCCACTATCGCACCTTGTCTCTTAGGCCACGACTCCTAGAAGTGGTGTGGAAAACTGTGGACCGTTCTCAGATTCATGTTGGAACTTTCTTTTCTCTCTTCACACATTCTGTTGTTGGCGGGTTGTTTGTTGTGTGTTGTTGACGACATTAGGAACCATCTTCAGCTAGGTGCTCTCTGACCTCCATCTTTAGCTAGGTGCT
>NC_056498.1:21969811-21973508 GCF_014905685.2 Nematolebias whitei
TCTCTGACCTCCATCTTTAGCTAGGTGCTCTCTGACCTCCATCTTTATCTCTTGTAGCTGTTTTGGGTTGAAGGGCACCGTGCATAAAGGCTTTCTGGAGTTTTGGGGGTCCTGTAATGGTGGATCTAATTGAGAACTGTCTCCCCAGAGCCCCTTTCAGACTCGCACACTTTACACGTCATACTTTCTGCAAATGTGCTAACACCTAATCATGTTCATCTCATGTTTGTCTAAGCCACCATTTTCACCAACACAAAGGCCACAGTGGCACACAAATAAAAACTTTCAAAAGTCTTATGTTATTTTACAGTCGGGTTCAAAATAACTTTCACTTCCTATACAAATAGTCAGATAATTGTATTAAATTAAGTTATTTATATATTTACAATTCACAATGACATGAAATACCAATTAGTAAAAGCTATTTAAGGAATTTGGTTAATTGCAATCTCCCATCCTGAGCACCATGTTGGTGATGGCAAAAAGAAACAGTTCAATTCAATTCAGTTTATTTATATAGCGCCAAGTCACAATAGAAGTCATCTCAGAGCAGTATAACGAGCCAACCCTAACTATAGGATTTATCAAAAAGGAAAATCTTAAGCCCCGTCTTAAAACTGGCCAACGTGTCAGCCTCACGGACAGAAACTGGAAGTTGACTCCACAAAAGAGAAGCCTGAAAGAACTGAAAGAACTTTCTCCCATTCTGCTTTTGGAAACTCTGGCAACCGCAAGTAAGCCTGCAGTCAGAGTGACGTGCTCTGTAAGGAAAATATGGGACAATAAGATCTGTAATATAAGATGGAGCTAGGTTGTTGAGGGCTTTGTATGCCTAACTCCTTTAACTCGAACTCCTTTTTAACAGGAAGAAACCTGCAACAGAACCAGGTTCTGGGTGGCTGTCCTTATCCCATGGTCAGCTCTAGGGTTTGAGAGGACACGAAAGAGACACAGCGGGGCTGGTCCAGTTGTATTTTTTACATGAAAAATGGCTATTTTTAGTACTAATTGTGTATATACGACATATTAAATACATACAGTATGTAGAGAGAGTGAAGACAACAGACGGGAACTGTGGTCAGTTTGTTCTCCAGCAGACTTAGCCTATTAAAGCATGACTAAGGGATAGCTCCGGAAACCCAAGCTAACCCTTACTGTAGGATTTATTTAAAAAAAAAAAAGACTTCCGAGTCCAGTCTTAAAACTGGACAAGTTGGTTCCACAAGAGAGGAGCCTGATAACTGAAAGAGCTTCCTCCCGTTCTGCTTTAGTCCAGTAATGATTCAGTTTTCAAGTCTGAAAGGGGCTCAGGAATGATTCACTGCAGCTTTGTCCTCTTTAAATGAAAGCGCATTATTAAACCAGCTGCAGCTCTGCTCAGTGCTTTTATCTGCCGCTTCCTGCTCGCACCCCAACATGGTCGTAGTGCTACGTCTTCATACCTCTCCACTCATCGTACCCCAACAGAACTGTTTATAGTGAAGTTCTATTCACAACGTTGGGTTTATCTGGATGGAATAGACAAGTGATAAAAGTCGAGAAACAATACAAATATAATAATCTTGAATTCTTGTACAAAATGTCAGAACGGTTCCAGTTTCTTAAGTTATTAACAGAAATTTAATTTAATTTAATTTTCTTATTGAATATAAATCTTCATCTCCATCACATTTTATTTCACTTGTCTCTTCCAAGAGAAACCGATCAGTGTTTAAATTCATTATGAATCAAAGCTTTGAGTGGGAATGAATATTTTCGGACTGGCGTTAGTGGTTTTTATTGAACGGAGGATTCAGTCTGAGATAAAACTCCAACATGTCTGCAGTCATGTATTCATGTTCCACACACACTCAGTCATTTTACTGTCAAAGTCACATACGCGTGGGTTTTTGTTTTCATTAATGGCTGCTTTTTCCCTCTTTTTTTAATTTTTATTCTTAATGTTCGACCCCACTGTTTCACCCTGGGTCTCTGCAGATCAACGACATCAGATCCGTCAACTAAACAACAACTTGGCGAGTAGTTGGCTGCTGTTTTGAATAGGAGGGAGAGGAATGATCTGTAGCGTTATGATTCATTCCTACATTTCCCTCAACTCTTGTTGTAGTGTGTGTGTGTGTGTGTGTGTGTCGAGTGGTGCCTGTAGTTGTAGTTTGACCTCGACGGGGGAACTCCCGTCCTTTAACCTGCCAGTGTTCCCATCAACCAGCAGAGTCCCGCCTTTCTCCGATGTATTTTCTCTGTGTGAAGAAAAGACACAGATTGATGTTTTCTCAACTCTTTGACTTGTTAACGAAGCTTTGTGGAATTAAAGCAAACGTCTGCTCATGACGTTTTGCATGAAAGTGAATTAAATTAGTCCGATTCTTTGATTCGAAGAATAAAAAGTGTGAAGTCTCCAGAATGTGATGAGAAAAGTAAGAAGTGATTGATCCGACACCAATAATCCACCTTTGAACTTAATGATTGTTCAACACTGAGTTTAGTCCTAGTCCTCGTTGAGACATGAATATCTCAGGTTGAATATAGACGGTTGTTATCTCAAGCTGTTTACCTCCTATAACTTCATCTGTAAAGCACGCAAACAACTAAAATATGTAGAAGGCATGACTCAAGTCTGTAAATGATACAAGAAAACAAATAAAGCTAAAGAGCACAAATAGATTACAACACAAATTAAAAAGCTTAAAATTAACTCTTTAAAACCTCCAACACTAAATATGACGTCAGCATCTTCAAAAACCGAACGGTCACTGCAGCCAGGAGACAACAGTTAACATGACAATATATTTTTGTTTTAATCACTTTTTTACAGATGAAGTCGTGAAACAATAATTTTTATTAACGTGTCTTGGAAGCGCCAGACCTTACAGGCTCTGCGCTGACAAGAAACCTCCGACACATCGCAAAACATGCAGTTTAACTCGTCTTTCTTTTTTTTTTTTATCCTTCAGTATGATCATGATCATTAAACAGGGGCGGAGGCATCCGTGTTCAACTGTCCCCCTCTTACAATGCTGTTATTGCTAGCATCACTCAGCCCCCTGTGAATAGTAAACAGCCGTCAGGACACTAACGATCGATCATTAGGCTGCTGGTCCTTGATCATGTGAACAGCTGGTTCTGGATGTCAACATCAAACTGTTGATCCACTATGAGAAGGTGCCGCTTATAAGACTGAATTTACTGCAGCTCCTCAGGCTGAAGAAGTCTTTTGGATTAAAGCTGAAACGTTTCAACAAGTTTTTTTTATTTAATTTATTTATTTGAATCGGTCCAGAGGCCCTGACTCAGCTTTGTTAGACTTCAGTAAGACGTACAAATCAAGACTTGAACTGAGCCACACAATGTACAAATCTTCTTGTTTGAGCGTATCTTGTCAGTTTGTGCTAAATATAAACGCCTGTTTGAGGTTTAAATTCAGTTTGAAACGTCCACAAACCTTCACGTTTAGACTCATTTGAGCCCATTTTAGCGCAGATCTGGTGGCCCGGGGGCCAAATCAGGTCTACGGGTGTGCTTGGTTTGGCCTACCAGTGGGTTCATTTTTAAATAAAACTAGATTTTAAACCATTAAACAAACTAACTTGATGAGAATAACTGCTGGATGTATGGCCCCTGAGCTCTTGGCTTTCAGTAACTGTGGCCCCTGAGTAGTTTAGTTGAATGTATAGAATATGAGTAGTTTAGTTGAATG
>NC_056498.1:21973518-21979544 GCF_014905685.2 Nematolebias whitei
TTGAATGTATAGAATATGAGTAGTTTAGTTGAATGTATAGAATATGAACGTCATTTCAACCCAAACTTACTCGGCACTGAGCTCAAGTTAATCTTTTTTTATTCCTCATTTTAAGCACAGAGCCATGTTTGTGAGCAATTTCTTTTTTCTTTTAAAGTTTGTTAGTGTAGCTTTAACGTCACCTAAACAATTTCGATTCAGTTATAATAATAATAATAATAATAATGAATTTAATTTGTAACACTTTTCATTAACAAAAATCTCAAAGTGCTACAAAGTGCAACTAAAATCAGTGATATAATCAGTTGTACATCCTCTGTCATGTGTGTCAAACTCAAAACCCGGGGGCCAAATTTGGCCCTCGTTGACATCGTATCTGGCCCCAAGATGTTATTTTAAATATAAAATACTTTAATCCCTTTAATTTTTTTCAGTAATATTTGATTATAATGTCAAAAGTCCAACAGAGAATGTCAAATGAGACCAATCAAACTCTTGTTGAGGAACCTGCAACCAAGAATAGATGTTGGGTTTCTAACTGGAGTTGATGTAGATTCTGAAAGCGGCCCTTAGTTTGAAAAAAATGTGGCCCCCTTTTGTAAGTGGGTTCGATCCCCCTGCTCTAAGTTAACCTTCAGGCCCGAGCGCTCATGTTTGATCTGGATCAGAGCCATGGATGAGGGCTGGACGCTGCTGCTGTTAGTGGGAACACTGTGTTCACATGTGGACAGCAGCACCTTCAGATCTGTCAGGAGTTACCACCGTCCCACCCTCACATCTTTCATTCTGTTGTTTTTTTTCATTCTAGGGTTTAAATTATTACACGAACAAAACAAAGTTCTTGTATTCAGCTTTTGGACCCAGCTTTGCTCTTCTTCTTCAGCTCTAGCAGCTCTGCTAGCTTGGCTTCAGATGATCCTCTTCACCCAGCATCAGATCAGAGAACGTTTTGTGTTCAGTACTAATCATATAAGTTGTTCTAAAAGCAGCTGGAAGTGTCTTTATTCATTTACTGATGATTTAGCAAAACACCACAGAATGAATGTTCTCAACCGTAGAGCCAGAAGAAGAAGGGAGACAAATAAATCGCAGGAGTCAGAAACTGTTCACTGTAAAACTGGATGACAAAAGACTCAACTCTGGTGTTCTTCACTGACCCCGCCCTTTCTCTTTTCTCTTTAAAATATGTTTAATGATCCAAAATCACGTTTTTGGATCGTTAAAAGCAGCTAAGCTGAGAAGCTAAGGTACGAGCTAAGCTAACAGGCCGGCCTCAGGGGGAAAATGTCTCTGTCTTGTCGAAGCTCCAAATTTCACAGTCGAAACCCGTGCCTTTGTGTAAAAAGTTGTTTTTCTCTGCAACAAAAAGCTGAGAACTTGTTTACTGATGTTTAATTAAAAGCTTTTTGTGAAAACTGCTATGCTAAAATGCTCAAACCACACCGAGCGTCCGCCATTTTGAGAACAGAAGTGTCACGTCAAGGGACCTCCCTCCCATTTTTTTTAAAAGACGCTTGTCGCTCCCTCACTATCCATCCTTCAGTTCAAACAGTCTTATACTGCCATCTAGTGGTCAAAAAAGTACTAGCGCAAAACAAATTAACAAACATTTCTTCTTAAATTTGACAATAATTCAAACAATATTATCGTTTATTGCAATAATTTCTGAGAAAATTAATCGCCCAGCAAAATTTGTTATGGTGACAGGCCTAGTATCACTGTTTGGACCTAATATTTGATGTTGTGAAGGTCATTTCCTGATTTAAAATATCTACACCAGAGCTTAGAGAACATTTATCACAAGCAGTCACATCTTCACTACTAATGTGTTCAGGTTGGTTGTTTCCCCCTTGAAGTACTTTATGTCCTGTCACATACTATCTAAGAGCTCCTTTACACTGGATGATGATGTAAAAGCAGCCGGAGCTTGAATGTTCTGTGCGAGGTCGTCTGTTGTCCTGGAAGTAGGAACAGGAGGGCTCCTGATGGAGCACAGAGGGCTTTGAGTCAGGTCGTGGTGGTCTGTCGTTGTTGTGAAATGTGACTGCTGTGGTTGCTTTGCTCGGCCTGTTTTTAAAAATCACAGCCCATTTTTGCGTAATTGTATTCTTGACAACCTCCGGCCACGACGTACCTATCTTGGAATGGTTTGTTCCCGCCTGGGCAGACGCCTCCACGTCTAAGAGCTGATCTACTGGAGTACACTTTAGAAATACAGTAGTCCAATGATCGTGAGGGTTACGTTGCAGATACCACCTCGATAGGTGAAAAACCGCTAAGTAGGAACACTATTTATTTTAGTATTTGTGTATATTTTAAGGCTTTAGAAACCCTTCCCACACTCTTGCAATGTTCTAAACTCTTAAACCTATATAATTTTAACAACATACGTATATGTATTTTACAGTACTGCAAAGTTTTATAGATACTCACCTGTGAAGATACTACAACTTGAAGGATGAGTTCAGCTTCAGAATTATTTGAGACTTTCCTGCCAGTTCTGTGATCTTAATAGATTATTTCTGACTTTGCTAAACTTTCCCTCCATTGCAGCAGAAAGCAGTGTCTGGAAGCACTGTTGGCTTCTGGGTAGTGTAGTTCTTTTAAGTGGCGTTACAGTGTAGGCTTATTGAAAGAAAACTACAAAATGGTGGTGCCAGTCCTAAGTATTTATTTATTTTCGTTAACTTTTTATCCCGCACCGTCCCAATCACGTGAGTAACATTAAAGGTGACAATTGTTGAAAAACTGCGAAAGAGAGTCCGTGAACGTCGGACCGCGAAGTAAAGTGCGACTACTTTAAAGAACTTCTTTTATTATTTATTTATTTTATACGCCCGTTGAAGGAGGACATATTATGGTCCAGTGTCTGTACGTCTATAAACTTTCTCTTGTCCTGCTCATAGCTTCTGAATGAAATGAAGTGAGTTTTAACGAAACTTGATGCAAGGTCACAAATCAAGGTCAAAGGTTATACAGGGTCTTTGCTTGTCCTGCTCCTTGCTGTAGATCGCTGTATTGTTGTTTAGTTGTTTGTCGATGGGTGTTTAATGTGTTATATGCGGTACTCTTGTATTATTATTTTTCATTGGCTCCGTTTTCATATCTGGACATGATCACCAAAATAAGAGCTTGAAATTGAGAAAAAGATCCTAAAATAACTAAAAGGTATAAAAGCCCCTTTCAGCTTCTGACTCGTGTGAAGGTGGCGTCTCCCAGCTGCTGCTTCTCTAAACTCCTAACCTCTCTCCTGCCTGTAGGGTCCAGGTCTTGTACCATCTTTGAACTCTGATCTAAACAGAGCGGGCGCTGTTTGAAAGGACACCCTGCTCTAGATGCTGGTTCTGACCCGCTTTCACTCCTCTCTCCTGAAGTTACTCACCTCCTCCTCCTAACTGCAGCCTCTCCGGGGGGGGACTCGTGTTTTTGTTGGCATTGATTTTAATAACTGGTAAACAATTAACCAACGGTGAACGAATACAAATCTTCGGCTTCTCTTTTAAAGAAAACATCGTCTTTTTTTGTTGTTGTTTACAAAAGCTGCCAACAAAAACATGTTTTTATTTTTTCCCTTTCTCTGCAGCTTGAGACCTCCATAACCTCCTAATGATTCTCAGTGTTTCTGTTCCTCCTCTTTGTCTCCTCCTGCAGGCGCCTGCTTGGTATTATCACAAAAAAAGATATCCTTCGTCACATGGCTCAAATGGCAAACCTAGATCCAGAGTCCATCATGTTCAACTGATCCGCTCCTTCCAGGACAGCAGGGGGGAGGAAGGAGACAACAGCGAGGACGAGGAGGTGTGCCTCCTGAACGGCTCCACTCTATGACATACGGACCTGTTTTAGTTTTAGTTTAGAGTTTTGTGGACCCTGAGCCTCTGACTGACTGAGGCCTGCAGACACTTATCGGCCACGAGAAGAAAATAGACGATAACAGACTTTTAATATCGTCTGCTGCTGAGGTCACACAAAGGTCAAGTGTTGAAGGCACACGCACACTTTAGCACTTGCAGACACGTCAGACATGCATGTTGTCCCTTCACACACCCGTTTGACTCCCTGACCTGTAAAGCTACACCCATTTACACTTTTTGTGTGCCTCAACAAGCGGGGCTCAAAGGTCAGAATGAACCGCTAACATCGAGGGACGCGATGAAGGACCTGAACACCTCCAGGCTCCTCCTCCTCCTCTCACACACGCACACACACCTCTGACCCGTCCGTCCTCTGGAGAACCATGATGTCTACCTGTGAATTGTGTGTGTGGGAATGAGTGAGTGTGTGTTGTGCTCTGACATTCCAGCCAGGTTACCATGGGAACGGAGAAGACCATCACCTGGTCGTGACGGGACACGGCGTCTTTCCTGGGTCTAAATGAGACGTGCGAGTGCACTGAAGTAGAGTTGGTACTATATTTCAAGAAGTTTATCTTCTAATGATAATGTGTGTGTGTGTGTGTGTGTGTGTGGTCCATTCAACGTGTAAGCAGGTTGTACATAAAGTAAAGTTTGTAAAAACCGTATCCAGGTTCAGTTCTGTCTTCAAACCCGTTCTTCTCATGATCACCTTTGATAATCAGCCACATCCTGAATCCAGCTGCATGAGATTAAGAAAACCCGTGATTGTGTTATTGTTGAACGTTGTCATAATATCAGTTGCAGTAAACCTAAATTTACTTTTCTCCTCCTCCCCCCACTTCAAGAAGGTCCCAACACTATCCGGTTGTTTTATTGTTGCCTAAAGGAGGTGCAGTGATAAAGGAGAGTGAGAGTCCGTCCACCTCTCCAGATGTTTTGGTCACATCCATGTGTCAAAGTGACGTTCTGTTTAACTGGTCGACAACGGGACACAAGATCAAACGTGAGAGTAAACCACCAAAGTTCATGCTCATTTATCCAAGTATAAATCCAACAATGTTCAGTCAGGTCATCTGGATGGTTTCTTTTGTTGCCGAGATGTTTCGTCCTTCGTCCGAAGGACTTCTTCAGTCTGAGGAGCCCACCAAAAACCAACTGAATCCCAGAAACGTCTCACCTCCAGCGTGGGGGGGGGGGAAAAAACAGTTTGCTGGTTAAAGAGCTGTTTGTGGGATTCAGTTTGGTTTTGTGGGCTCCTCAGACTGAAGAAGTTCTTCGGATGAAGGATGAAACGTCTCAACAAAAGAAACCGTCCAGATGACCTGACTGAACATTGTGAGGATAAATTGTTTTCTAGAAATCACATCTCACACTTTTCAAACTTCAACTTCAACCCTCGACAAATGTGTTTAGATTCTTCGCTCCAGTTCACAACACACAAAGGTTTAGACGGGGGGGGGGGGGGGGGGGGGGGCTAAGATTCAGTCAATAATCCAAAATTTAAAATATCTTTCCTACGGTTCATATGAGGCAAATGGTTAAATGTCAAACATGTAATCTAAATTGTTAAATCCTGTTTTTTTAAATGATAAAGTATTAAAATAATCTACAAAACTACTAATAATTAATTAAATGTTGAGGGTTTGTTTTTTGAGTTTTGGATCATCTTGACCCACCAACAGAATAAATGTGATTTAAATCCATTCACGTAGCCAGATGTTGGGCCTTACAGATGTTTGGTATCATCATCTCATAATTAGATAAAAACCTGAAACTTCTGGAGATGCTTTGAGCTTTTTTCAGAAGCTCTGGAGGCAGCAACAGATGTTCACACTCATCTGGAAGCTTTCAGATTATCCAAACGTTCAGAACGTGTCGCTGTTCTTCACAGCACGCTTTGTTTGTTTGATCTTCATCGATGAAGACTTTCAGGCTCTCCGTATGTTTTTCTGCTCGTGTTTCTAACTTTACCGTCAAACATTTGACGTGTTCGAGGAAAATGAAGGAAAATGAGGCAACTGTGAAAAAGGGTGGGACAAACTGTACCATCTTTACCTGTGGAGTGTGTGTGTGTGCGTGCATGTGTGCGTGCATGTGTGTGAGGGGTGATTGTCGTCCTGTCTCTGTCCCCGCGTTGCGATGACTGTCCTGCTGCGGTCGGACAGGAAG